>NC_042630.1:28855075-29028887 GCF_901001135.1 Rhinatrema bivittatum
AGGGAGGGAGGCAGGAGGCCCACAAGCTGGAAACTCAGGAACTGGGTCCCGTTTCCCCACCACCACCACCATCACCTGCTGGGGCTACCTGAGAAAGAATCAAGCTCTTTTGATCAGGAGGCTGTGATCTGACAGTAAGAGGGCGGGAGATTCCTGCGGTCAGACCAGCAGCATTTGGAGGCTTGTAATCAGAGGGATGCTGTGAGAGAGGGGCGATCGGAGCTGGCCTGTGAGAGGGGGAAGGTTTTTAGCACCTTTTCCCTTAAAGAATAATCACTCCTGCCTTTGCTTTGCCTGTCTGCCTGCACAGTATGTCCTGGCCCATTCCATCTACAGCAACCACATTTTTAGCAGAGGCAGATCTGCTTATGAGCTAGCAACCGAAATCACGTTTTCCCAGAAAACACATGGAAGCAGCCCAGAATTGAAATAAATAAAAAAAAAAACCCCACCTTTCCTCTCCCCCCCCAATTACGTTTATGGCTGTAGTTGTAGAAAAATAAAACTGGCTCTGTGGGCTTGCTGAGCAGTGTTGGATGTGCCCTCCTGCACCTTTTGCCAATGAATTTGAATAAAAAGTAAAAGGGGGATGGGGGGCGAGAACTGCAGGAGCCTCAGCAGGAGCTCCTAATGCTCCACAAATCCTCTGATTTGTGCTGTTTCTCCCTCCTGCCATGTAAGATGACCTACTTAGTTATGGGCAATTAAGACTCAGATATAAATCTTCCCTGAGATTCCTGCTTGTTGCCAGCTTGCACTGCAGGCGGAGGTGCGGGGGGGGGGGGCTCCGTGTGACAGTTCTGCACCCTGGGATGGCACCTTTGCCCCCCCCCCCCCGTCTCTCTCAGGGAGGACAGACAGGTGCTGTAGGATGAGTCGGCAGATGTAGATATTTGGGGGGATAGACAAACATACGATGTAACCATAGCATAGATGGGTGGGTAGATGATGAATTAGATTGGCAGGTGACGCATGCTTTTTTCACAGATGCACTATGAGGGAGGGAGGTGCTTCTCGCCCCTTTGAGGTTTCCGCAGCTCCAGCTGCCTTTCTGCTTTCATAGCCTGCCCAGTTCAGGGTGCCTTGATCTGGTATGCAGGCCCACCAGAGAGGTAACTTGAGCTCCTGAACAGGATGGGGAGGGGATTGGGGCTGGGGCTGGGGCTGGGGCTGGGAGTGGGAGAGGTGTTACAGAGACCGGATCCAAAAGGCAATAATTGTCCTGACAGTGTGATGAAGTGATGATTTTTTTTTTTTTTTTTTAATTCAAGCTCCCAGGCCTCCATTCACTCTAAAGAACTTTTGGCCTCCAGATGCCATGCAAGAGGGGATCTAGGTGGGCTTTGATGAATAGCAGCTGCCATAAAAGAAGATATTCATGAGATATTCAGCACAAAACCTGATATTCTTCTTTTGTTTTTGTTAATTCTTTATTTATTCATTTCCCAATAAAGTTTCGTGACACACATTCTTGAAAAAGCAAAAGAGAGTAGCAACGAATTTGTGAACAATAAGCAAAATAATATGATATTCTTCAGGGTCTGCTAAAAGCCAATTTAGAGCAGGCAGAGGATAAGGAGCCACCATGCAGGCTCCGTCAGTGTCCTCCTCATGCCCACAAACACAAAGCTACATTTAATGCGATCTTCCAGAGACACTCAGCCTTTCTGGGTCCCTTTTATTGGATTACACAGAGGCAGGCCGATGCAATAAAGTGTGCACAGTCTAGCACGAAGGTTTATTCGCCGTTGGATGTGCATTCTGGGCACACTAGACTAGCGTCCAATGCGATACGGGGATTAGCGCGTCCATAATGCGAGCGCTAGCAAAAGCATCCCAACTAGTGCCTACTGCTTTTAAATTCATGTAGATGAGGCTAATAGCTATTAACGCCCGGTGAGGGTAGGCCGGGTGCCCAATGCACACTTTCTTTTTTTTTTTTTATTTATCAATTTTACATATTATAAACAAAGAATCCTTTGCTTTCAATCAAGAGGAATACACAAAAGAAAATTATTATACCATATTAACTGTAATAACACAACTACTTGTGGACAAAAATATTTATCCCCTTTGTTCTAGGTAATATTGAGAGAGAGGAAAAGGAAAAAGAGGAGTACAATTTAGACGCTCATAGCGATGGGTGCGTAAAATACTACACCAGCAACCTCAGCAAAATAAAAGATAAGCCGGATCAAAACGGATGCTCGTATTGAGCGTCCGAAGCAATAAACTACGGTTGAGTACTACAGACGCTTAGCGCACCCTTTTTTTTTTTTTGACACTACCCTGATTTCCCTCTCATTTAAATACTGCATCGGGCGCCCAGGAGGGTGAGGTTGCCCATGCGTTAGAACAACAGACACTCAGTTTGCGGGCCTGGTTTGCGCGCGCGTCTTACCGCATCGGCCTGAGGATGAGAAGGGAGTAAGCTTAGTGCTGGACCCGTCTTCTCTGACCTGCGCTGGGACGGCTGGAGCCCTCACACGATTTACCCTGCTGCTCCGGCTCGGGCCCCCATCCCTTGGAGAGCCGGCAGCCGAAGCCGCGCACATTTATTACCCCGAAAGCCTGCACTCGCCCCGGGGTAAGGAGCCCTTCTGGAGAGGCAGCCCGAGTGCTTGGAAAAAGTTTCCCAGTGACCGGAGCCCGGGTGAAAGTCAAGCAAATTAATTTGGAGCTGGGGAGAAATATATAAATCAGGTGCCAACATTTCCCTGTCACCCTCCCATTTAGCATGTTTTGTGCGTAGCAAGGTGCTGTCCCCATTTTAATGATCCTAAAATATACATGCGACAGATGAGTGTCATTAAAATAAAAACTAAATGGATGTGGCGCTGGTTCTGCTTACTGCTGTGCACTCTCTGCTCAGCCCCGGATTCCTGGCCTGATGCATCTCAGAGGTTGAGTCAGGGCGAGTGGCACGGACCTCGTCGATGCCATAAGGTGCCCCGGACTGTGCTCACCTGTTAACACACATTTGGGTGCACAGATATTGGGTTGGTTTATTTTTGTACAGACAGCTTTATTTCCTATTTAACAAAGAGTTTAGCGCACCAGAAAGCTGCGCACAACCCGCCAGGAAAGCTGTGAGCACCCATCCACCTCCGTGCAAATCGTTTGTTAAATCGGGGCATTGGCTATTAGTCCGGAGGGGTGAGGCTTAAGCCAGGTTTTCTCAATACTGGCCAGTAAAACTTGGGGGGGGCCACTGTGCTTCTTCCCGGGGCGCACCTAGCCAGTCGGGCTTGCAGGATATCCGGGATGAAAACGCATGAGAAAGATTTGCAAAGAGTGGGGGTAGCACATGCAAACCTCTCTCGTGCATATTTATCCTGGATATCCTGAAAGCCTGACGGGCTAAGATGTGCCCCCGAGGACTGGGCTGAGAAGCACTGGTCTATGGGACTGAAGCCTGGAGTTCATGGTGCGGGTGGGTCCTGCACGCAGAAACACAGTTTGTGCCCGATGTGTTTTCTGCGTGTTAAGCATGGCTTTCTGCGCACTTTCCTGGAGTAGCTTGCTTCTTTTTTTTTTTTTAACTCCAGATGCAACAAGTTGCTGCACCGGGTCTTAATTCGTCTTCTCTTTTAGCTCGTGAGGGAGGAAAACCTGCTCTGAAGTTTAGTCCACATGTTTTACTTGCGTCTTATTACATCGGGGCCACAGATTGCAAAACTAGAGACACAAGGAGTCCATTTTTATGTTCTGGGGTTGTCAGGTTCGGTTTTCTTTTGTAAGGTTAGTGATTTCTGTGGTTGCCCTTGTCTCTGGGTTCCGCGAGCTGATGGATCCATGGGGTTTACGAGACAGCTTCAACATTTGTCTTTGGGTGGCCAGAAGATCCTAGCTTTGGGTTCTTGCATCATTTGATGTGCGTTAGACTAGAGCGATGCAAGGAGGGGGTGTAAAGGGATCTAAGAGATTTGCCCGCAGGAGCAGAAGAGGGGGGGGGGGCTGCAGTCCCTTCCGAGGATTTGACCCTGGGAAGCTGCAGGTCCAGACTGAACCATTCCGACCCCCCCCCCCCTCCCCCCCAAGTCAAAAGGTGTGGTTTCAGGTGTACGGAAGATGCATCAAAGCACATCTGGGGGACACACGGAGGGCTTCGGCAGGTTTTCCAACAGTAAGGTATCTGTAGCCTGGGTGGCAGCGTAATAATCGGAGAGCTTGCCGGCTCAAAGTTTTGGTTTCTGTTCAGAATCTAACTTTTTTTTTTTCTTTTTTCATGTGCTTAATTCTGCCCTGCCGGTGTCATAGATTATTCATGCAAACTGTTCTCTAAACGTCTGCTGCTGTGCTTCATTTAGGATTAAATATTTATTCATCCGCCCGGTGTCTGCTTTACCTCCTATATGCCTCTAAAAGTTACATTAGGTTGGTCAGGGCACACCAAAAGTTTAATGATTAGCATAACATAGAGTTCCTCTCGTTTGCGCCCTCTGTCTCAGGTTCTAAAAGCCCTCTTTAGAGATATTTTGGGTCAGATTAAGTTTTCAAAAGGAGGGTGGTGAGTTGACTCTCCAGAAAAGCAGTGGACACAATTGCTTTAAAACTAGGGGGAGAGGACAGCCACTCTGGGCCATAAAACCCAGGCCAAGAGTTAATGAGATTTTGTAAAATTTATGTCCTATGGTCTCAGCTGCTTGGTCCTGGGTGTCTGACTGAGGTGGGTGTGTTTGCCTTTATCTGTGTACTTGGGGCTGTGGAAGGGAGATAGCAGCAGGCTGAGTGCCCTAAGGACAAGCTGCTTTACCCAGCGCCAACCCTCCCCTCCCTGCCAGACAGGGACAGATTAGCTGTCTGCTTGGAGGCCGTGGTAGCTGGGGCAACCGGCTGGCACAGTCAGCTATTGCTCTGGCTTTTTACCCTTAGACAATAGGAGCTGTAGATAACGTGAGAAAGAATAGGCTGGTCAACAATGCTGAGTGTGTCTTACAGCGCAAAGCACAGTCTGGAAGTTCTCCCAACGCTGTCCTAGGTACAGTCCTAAGGGAATCGCCTTGGAGATGGCCTCTTTCTACCAGGGTCAGGCTTCACCTCCAAGGAGCTTTGGACCCATGAATACCGCAGGGAGCTCCAATCCTGCACTTATGGGTTCCAGTCCTGGCTCTGTGTAACTGGGAGCAAATCTCTACATGCCATTGTATTAAGAGCTCACATAGTGGAAACCGTCTCCAAACGTTGCCTCTCTGTACCTAAGTTACAATAATGATTCCTCTGTTTTTTTCCCCTCCTTGTCCCCTTCTACCTCCCCTCCCCCCCCCCCCAACACACACACACACATGTGCCCAGAAACTGTCATGTGGACTGAGTGTCAGAACTGTGCTGCCAGTCCATTCACCCCAGGGATGGCTGCATGGCTGTTCTGAAATGCCCTGCCAGGGGTGCTGAGGTCCGTAGGGAATGCTTAGGCCTGTACCATGAAAGGACACAACTTTTTAACAAAATGAATCAATGGTGTTAAACAAACTTTACGAAATAAATACAAAAAGAACATATGAAGTGCCAGGCTGGGTCAGACCAGGGTCCATCAAGCCCGGCGTCCTGACTCTTGACAGTGGCCAGTCCAGGTCACAAGCGCCCGGCAGTTCCCCAATGCCTCTTTTATTCTCCGTTCCTCTCCAGGTAATTCCTATTTGCCTTTTTGGCCGCTGCTGCACGCTGAGCCGAAGATTTCAAGGCACTGTCCATCAAATTTACATGTGCGAAAAGGGCTCTTCGTGCAGTGGGACGGAGAATTCATTGACCAAGCAGATCATCTGTCCACATACTATAATTGTTACACCAAAATCAGTGTGCAAGACCTAATTAATCCAGTAGGAGGGAAAAAAAAAATCAAAACAGTGCACAAATCAACACACAAGTACGTAAGAAATATCATGACACAAACAGGGCGTCTGACCCGGGAATAATAGTTCCAGGTGAGCTCCACCCATGGCTGCATTCCCCCCACCACTTATACCCTGGGTTTTCTGTTTTTGCAAGTGTAGCATTCCAGGCCCCCTCCCCCCTTCAGAGTCCCAGTGGCAATAGCTTTCACCGTTCCTGGAGGACAGTGGGCAGGTGACAAAGCGATGGGCGGTTTCCCCCTCCCCTTCCCCCCCCCCCCTTTCTCCTCCCCATCACTCACTGCCTCTGGTCTTCCTTCGCAGATGTCTCGCCCATCGTGGCCGGCTTTGTGGGGGCCACCGTCCTGGTGGTGTCGGTCTCGGTGACGGTATTCGTGTGGACATGCTGCCACCAGCAGGCGGAGAAGAAGCACAGAGCCCCGCCCTACAAATTCATTCACATGCTGAAGGGGATCAGCATCTATCCAGAGACCCTGAGCAATAAAAAGAAGCTCATCCTTACCAAGAAGGACAAGACCGGCGCCGACAGGGACACCGGGCAGGGCAACCTGCTGGTGGATGCCGCGGAGGCGGGCATGCTGGGCCCCACCAAGGCAGCCAGTGGCTCTTTGACCTCAGGACCCTGCGTGGCTCAGCTGCCCATAAAGATGGATTATGGAGATGAACTGAGCCCAGATCAGAGCCTCACCCCTAATGGCAGCAAAACCCCTTCGCTGTCGTCCCCAGAAGATGACGTCATGCTGGGCACGCTGTCTCTCTCAGTGGACTACAACTTCCCTAAGAAAGCTCTGGTAGTGACAATCCAGGACGCACACGGGCTGCCGGCTATGGACGAGCACGCTCAGGCCTCAGACCCTTACATCAAAATGACCATCCTGCCCGACAAGAAGCACCGGGTGAAGACCAGGGTCCTGCGCAAGACGCTGGATCCTGTCTTCGATGAGACCTTCACCTTCTATGGGATCCCTTACAGCCAGCTGCAGGACCTGGTTCTCCACTTCCTGGTCCTCAGCTTTGACCGCTTCTCCCGTGATGATGTCATCGGGGAGGTCATGGTGCCTCTTGCTGGAGTGGATCCAAGTACTGGAAAGGTCCAGTTGACCAAGGACATCGTCAAGAGGAACATACAGGTAATAAGGGCCTCTCTCCTCTGCCTTGCTGAATTTTGGATGCTACAAAACTGATTGTTCTCCATTTTATAACCTTCCTCTTCCAATTGTATTTTATTTGTATAGCAGTAAGCATAAAGGATCCCTGATGAGAACCAGATGGGAAGGAATAAGGTTCTTTGATAAGAGCTGGATGGGAAGGAGAAAGACAGAGAAGGTTGTTCACAATCACTCTTTGATAAGTTTCACGGGGGATGGGAAGAGATACGGTGAGATGGGCGTGCGCGATAGCTCCCTGACGAGAGCTGTACGAGAAGGAGTAAGGACAGAATGGATATGGGAACAAAAGAGCAAAAGCAGGTACCTGGTAGAGCCTCGGGGCCTGATTCTAGTGTGAGCAGAGGCCACCCCTCACTCATCAATCATCAATGAATGTGTGCACTCAGGATCCGGAGAGGGGCTTGGGCCTGGTCTCTGGGTGCCGGCTTTAAGATTTCACCCCCCTCCCATCTAAGTATCGGGAAGGAGTTGCCGCTGTTGGTCGCTAGGCCCTGTTTTGGAGATCAGGCAGCCTCCGATGTGTGAGGGTGAACTTGCAGGCCTGTGCGCATCCATGTTCATAGTCCTCACTAGTTCCTGCCAAAAGCAGGGAGGGCACGTGGCACTGGGCCGTACGTAACACATTAAGCTTTGGAAAGCTCTCAGGATAAGATGTGCTCAAGGGTTTCTCCTGGGTTTTGTGTCTGTAGAAAAGGTGCTTAGAACAAATTATTATCTGCAAATCCAGGTCAGGAAACAGGTCAACAGGCAAAACCAACCTGGAAAAGCAGTATCAAGTATCATTTATTCCACTCTTAAACACATACGCTTTGAAAAAAAAAAAAAAAAACCGGGAGAAAAAAGCTTTAAATAAATATGTGAGCACCTAAATAATGAAATTAAGAGCTAAAATGATCAGGATGCTACTTTTCATAAAGATCCTCATGCACATACAATGCACCAAAGTTATAAAGGTTTCCCTCCCAACACTGCACGTGAGGACTCGTTCACTCCCATACTCACCAAGCAGATCATGATCAGGCCCGCACTCGTACGGGGGATGCTGCCTGGATAATATGGGCTTTATGAGAGGACCCAGCACTCCGTATGAAGGAAGGATGTGGGTGGTCTAAGTGTGCAGTAACCTGTGTGCTAGAGAAGTGACTGGTATGCCCCAGTGCTGCCCAGTGCTGGGAATTGTCATATTATGAGTGTCGTATCTGTTAATTTAGAGGTGCTGGATGGCAGTTCTCTGCCTATCTTGTACCATCATCATGCTTTAGGTGCGTCAGTCGATGGCACTTTGATAGGACACAGGAGAATGTGGATGCACACAGATTGTGGTGCACACTGCAAATCTGAGTGTGGCCGGTGTGATAGAGTGAGTGGGAGGGGGAGCAGAGAAAGGAGAAGTAGGTTAGGATACAGGAGATGATGTGCATGTTTACCCCTGGGGGAATTCTGCGCAAAAAAATATTTAAAATTCTGCACACAAAACCTTTAAATTCCACAAAGTTCTGCATACTTTACATTGGCCAAAATAACACAATTTACATCACAGTCTTTAAGTAATTACATTTTAAATTAATACAGAAAAAAGTTATTACTTAAAGATGCATAATTTTAAATATTTTGAGCAGAATTTCCCTAGAAATTCACTGTAACAGTGTCTCTTCCACTCGCTCTCACTACTCCCCTGGCCACTTTGCCCTCTCAGGCCCCAACTCCTCCACCTGCCAGTTTTTCTCCCCTCCAACTCTAGGCTCAACCCCTCCCACTCTATCACCAGTCCCAGAGTTTGACCCTGTTCTCAGTACTGCCCTTCACACAGGCTCCCTCTGTCCCTCCCTCTCTGTGACTGTCTCTAGTACACATACACACCTCCTCTTACAGGCTCCCTCACTCTCTCGCACACACACACCTCCTCATACAGGCTCCCTCTGTCCCTCCCTCTCTCACACACATGCTACCTCTCTCTAGTACACACATAGACACACACTCATACAGGCTCCTTCACTTTCTCACACACACACATCCCCTCATACTGGGGCCCTCTCACTTGCTTATACACCCACACAAGCTCCCTTTCTCTCTCACACATACACCCTCACACAGGCTACCTATGTCTCTCTCTCACGCACCCCTTCACACAGGCTCTGTCTCTCACATACACAATCCCTTCACACAGACTAGCACCCTCACATACACATGATCCCTTTTTCATACACACGAGCTCCCAATCTCTCACACCCATACACAATCTCCTCATATAGGCTTCCTCTCTCTGGCTCCCACACTCAAGCACCCCCCCTGCTCTCTCTCACACACCCCTGCTTACCCCCCCCCCCCCCCCCCCCCCCGGTCTCTCTCACACCTCCCTGTTTACCCCCCTGCTCTCTCTCTCAATCCCCTGCTCTCTCACCTCCTCCTCCCTGCTCTCTCTCACACCTTCTCCCCCTGCTCTCTCTCACACCCCCTCCCCCTCCTCTCTCATACTCCCCTCCTCCTGCTCTCTCTCTCTCTCACACTCCCTCCCCTCTCTCACACCCCTCTCCCTCTGCTCTCTCTCTCACACACCACCCTTCTCTCTTTCACACCCCTCTCTGGGCACCCTAGTTTAAAATCCAGCTCTGAGCCCCTGCACGCTGCATTTTGCTGAAGTCTCCCTAAGTATTTTCAGCCTCTGTGCATTTTGCTGGAGTCTCCTCTGGTATTTCCAGCCCCTGCGCTCTCTGATTTTGCTGGAGCTCCTCTGGTATTTTCAGCCCCTGCACTCTCTGATTTTGCTGGTCTCCCCTGGTATTTTCAGTCTCTGCGCTCTGTGCATTTTGCTGGAGTCTCCCCCGGTATTTTCAGCCTCTGTGCTCTCTGCATTTTGCTGGTTTCCCCTGGTATTTTCAACCTTTGTGCTCGCTGCATTTTGCCACTCTCTGGTGGTATTTTCAGCCCCTGCACACTCTGATTTTGCCGGAGTTTCTCTCTGGTATTTCCAGCCCCTGTGCTCTCTGATTTTACTGGAGTCTCCCCTGGTATTTTCAGCCTCTGCGCTCTGTGCATTTTGCTGGAGTCTCCCCTGGTATTTCCAGCCCCTGTGCTCTCTGATTTTGCTGGAGTCTCCCCTGGTATTTTCAGCCTCTGTGCTCTCTGCATTTTGCTGGTCTCCCCTGGTATTTTCAACCTTTGTGCTCTCTGCATTTTGCCACTCTCTGGTGGTATTTTCAGCCCCTGCACACTCTGATTTTGCCGGAGTCTCTCTCTGATATTTCCAGCCCCTGTGATTTTGCTGGAGTCTCCCCTGGTATTTTCAGCCTCTGTGCTGTCTGCATTTTGCCACTCTCTGGTGGTATTTTCAGCCCCTGCACTCCGTGCATTTTATTGGAGTCTCCTTTGGTATTTCCTGCCCCTGCGCTGTCTGTGTTTTGATGGAGATTTCCCTGGTATTTTCAGTCACAGACATCCTCCTTCCTTTATGCATAAAACACAGCCTTCCATTCCTGTTATTTTGTGGTGATGAGGCTGAGCCTTCAAGCCCCTCTCCCTGTTTTCTCCCAAGTGCACGATTCACTGCTCATAACTTCCGCTGAATCACTGTAACAGATGGGCTGTGTGGATTCACAGAGATCGGGGAAAAGGAAGTCTGGGAATAGTAAGTATAGAAGCACCCAGCCTTGGGAGGGGGGAGTGCGGGGGGGGGGGGGGGTAATGAAAGGAAGAAGCTGGGTATGGAGATCGCAGAGTGTAGGCCCAGAGCTCACTGCACACCCAAATGAAGGCCTTCAGGGATCCCAGAGACAAGGCATGAGCACATTACTCGCAACCTTCTTAGTCACCGTCCTCAGTACAAAATCTCCAAATGTTTAGCAGAGAAACCCGTCGTGCTGCCAGGGCAGAACCTGGTTTTAAGGTTGCCCAGGACTTTGCCCATTGGCCCCTGCATGTTGTGTTTTACATTCTCTAGAGTCTCTGGTCAGTATTTCCACTTCCTGAACGCTAACCTTCTCTGCCCCGATGTTCTGCAGAATTACAGGGACCGGCAGTGGGGGAGTGGGGGAAATAGCCCCACCCCCAATACAGTGCTACAAGGACTGGCTCCGGGGATATGACCCCCCTCCCTTGACACTGAATTACAGGATCTGATGTGGGGGGAGGAGGGGGGATGGTGCAGCACAATGATGTCTGCAGTTCAGTTTCCAGACAAAGGCTATCATTGTGCTTCAGGGAACACTCAGTATTTTCCTCTCCACCAGAACAGGACACAGTGCTGGCTGTCATCAGCGATGGAGGCATTAGGAAAGCCAGACCAACCAGCAGGGCCAATCTTTGGTGGTGGTGGGGGGGGGGGGAAACCGGGGATGACTGCCCTGAGTCCCGCACCACCATGGTAGCTCCATCCCCCTCCTCCAGTAGTGAAGGGTACCAGAGCTTGCTTGGGGCTCTCTGTCTGCCTTGGCAAGCTGCTAGAGCAGGCCCTGCCCAGGCTGGCTGCCCCCCCCCCCCCCCCCGACAGCAAAGCCAAGGATCAGGCATTGCTGTCGGGGGCCCCCATCCTCCTCCTCCAGGGACTTCCATGGCAGTGGTCACATCCCATGAACACCAGGAACTGGGCATCAGTATAGTCCCACGAAATGACGTTGTTTATGACAAAAATGGGGCTGGAAGAACTTTCTTTTGTTTTGTTTTTTCAGAGCTGGACTTTGAAAGTGATTGTTATGGAGCAAGAAAGTTTGCTTTCCTTTCTACTGAACAGCAGTGCTCAGGAAGCCAGCAGCAGCTCCGCTTGGATGCTGCTCAGAGGCATTGCTTGTAGATCAGCATGAAACCAGCCATCTTGCTGATTGCAGCTTTGCCTCAGATGAATCTGGGTTTGCAGAGGGTAATAGGAGTCAAGTCCGGGGCTGCAGGAGGAGAAGGCTTTGAGGACGCTTTGCTAATGACCTGCTTCCTCCCCACAGAAGTGCATCAGCAGGGGGGAGCTACAGGTGTCCCTGTCCTACCAGCCCGTTGCCCAGAGAATGACCGTGGTGGTCCTGAAAGCTAAACATTTGCCGAAGATGGACATCACCGGGCTCTCAGGTAGCAGCTATTTACTCTAACCTAATTCTTTTAGACAATGCTGGACACAGGCAGTGGTGAACCGAGCAACTGTCCCAGGGGCCCAGACAGCAAGGGGAACCCGGAAATAGGATTGCCAGCTTGCTCCAGATTTTCAGGACATGTTGACCGAGTCCGGATATTGCCCCATTGCATGTAGGGACTTGTAGTTCTGATTTCCCCATTGCTCTCTTCCCAGGGATTAATTCTGAAGTTGGCATGGGAGATCACCAAAGGCAGTCACATGAAGGGGACTGCATGTTCTTCTAATGGCTAGATAGGGCCAGTTAGCTTTGTCTCTTCATGAGAGGATAAACAGAGAGGGGAGGAGGAATCCCTTGCATCTCCCTGAGCAATTAAGTTAATGGGTGGGGGAAGGGGAAATAGGGAGGGGAGAGTTTCACCTGAAAGAGGGGGAGGGGGTCTGGGTTCCCTATTGCATTTCCTAAGAAAAGCAAGACTGCAAGACCAAGCAGGCAGTGGAGTAAATCCAGGACCTGATCAACCCATCCTCAAAATCTGGAGCTAGTTGGCCAACCCTACCCAGAAATAGAATGGAAGTTCTGTGATGCCAACAGCAGCCTAAACTGTGCCCAAGAGGCCAATGAGAGAGTCTCCCTCTGCCTTGTCACCCTACAGCACTAGAAAGAAAAATGAGGGCAGTCCATCATGGATGGGGGGGAGGGCACACTCACAGGTCCTGCAGCGGCCCTACTGCCTGAAGTATTTTCCTTGTTCTAGGAAGGCCATGCTGGCAGAGGGCACGGGGCTGCTGCAGAGACTGTGAGCCCCGCCCTGCCCTGGTTTCCCTTCCTAGTGCTGCTGGGCTCCAGACCAGCCAAAAAAGAGGAGAGGAGGGGGGGGACTGTAGAGGAGGGAAAGGATCTGGAAGAAGGTTATGGGAGGAGCAGGAGGGAAAGGACCTCTGAGAGGGTTCTGGAATGGGACAGCAGGGAGAGGACCCAGGAGAGGGCAGGAGAGAGAAGAACTGGAAACAGGGCCACGGGGGGGGGGAGGGAAGGAGAGGCAGAAACCCTGGCTAGATTGAGCAGGCTCCACAATGGCTTGCAATGCTGCAAAACACTGCCGCAAGATTACTGCTTGACAAAAAAGTGGTTAGATCATGCAAGGTCTTTATTATTTAAGTTACAAGGGTTACCAGCTGAGAGCAGAATTATATTTATGGTATTTATGGATTGGGTATCCCAAGGATCTGCTTGAGGATTACATTCCCTCATATCTCGTCTTGGTTCTTTACGACGGGCTTTGTTGGATGTGCCAGGGTTGGGCACAAGTCAAGTTTTCTGGTACTCAGCAAAGGGGTTTCAGTTGCTTTGGGCTCATGCTTGTGGAATTTGGTGCCACTGGATTTGTGAATGGAATTCAATTATATGACTTTTTGCATAACATTGAAGTCACGGCTCTTTCGTGGAGAGAGATGGATTGAGTTAAAGAGACCATTTTAAGAAAGTAAGAACTGAGTAAAGTGGGTCAGAGGGTCGAGACTGAAGGTAATTTGCAACCACTAGTTTGATGGTTTGTGTTCTCTGTGAGCTGAAAGGATGGGATTGTAATCAAATGAAACCAACCAACTGACTATCTCCTCTCAGAAGCCACCAGGCACGAGAGAAAGGTTTATTAGCAGGTGACTCCAAGTCCCCAGGATCAGCTTAGCTTCTTCTAAGGGTGGGGGATCATCCGGTGCCCTTAGTTTAGGCTCTGCCCCGCCTCTGTCTAGAGGAAGAGCTTTTAAGTGCTGTGGCAAAGCAAAGCAATACATCTGGACCCTTTGCTCTGTCTGCAGAGAGGGTAGGGAGAGCCTTCAATCAGTGTCACTGACTTACATAATGGCCTGGCGGGGGAAGGGCTCCTTTTACTGTCAGTGTATTTAGTGATAAACTAAAAGGCTTTTAGATGCTGCAACTCTTGGCTTGCCAGCTGGTGCATGAGCAGGCTGGGACAGAGTGCTCTTAAATGGCCTGGAACTGTTCTTGAGACTTTCTCTGGCTTGGCGGAGTGCGGCTCTCATCTTCATTAAAGCCTCCTCATAACTCTTCTCCACTAAAGCACACAATCTCCTTACAGGACACTGATTGTCAGCCTTGTTTGGGTGCGGTGGTGAACTGGTTAAGAAATGCAGGGGTCATTTTCCTTTTCTTAAAGCTAGGGAAGACACCCTCACCAAAATCAACCCAAGCAGTCTAATGCAGTCTTGGCTGTGCCCCATTGCATGCAGGGAGTTGTAGTTCCTGCTTTTCTTTAGAGTCATGAGAATGTTCTCTCCTGGCCTGCAAGAGGACAAAGCCAGAACTGGATCAGCCTGTTCGGTTTGTTGACCTTGGTGAGGCAGCAACTCTGCTTACAGCCGTCTTCACTCTTTTGCCCACAGCCCCTGACTCTTTGTTTCACTTTACCAGGAAGAGGACTTGGACACATTTGGAGTCCACTGGTCCATCCTCTTGTTCTCTGCCAGGTGGGCCCATAGATGACAAAAAGCAAACATGAAAGGCAGAGACGGTGATACCAAAGACCTAGGGTCATCAGACTGATGAAATGCCCTCTCCTGACATATCACAGCAGTACCCAAACTTTAAAACATCATGGCAGCCAAGGACTGCCCTGCCCATCTCCTGTGCCCATTTTCTACCCACCTGATCACCAGCTTTTACCTCACGTCCCTACCACTAAGGGTTCTCTGCACCCATCCCAGGCTTTCTTGGCTTCCAATACCGTTCTGTTACTTTACAGATTGTTGGTCTGTTTTCACCATAGATAAGCCCCGGAGGTCATTGCTTGTGGGAGATGTATTGGACTGTGTCATTGGGGTGTGTTCTTCTTCTTCTCCTCCTTTCTTCCCTTCCCCCTGTCTCCCGCACCAGACCCTTACGTGAAGGTGAACGTGTACTACGGCAGGAAGCGCATCGCCAAGAAGAAGACGCACGTGAAAAAATGCACCCTGAACCCCCTCTTCAACGAGTCCTTCATTTACGACATCCCAGTGGACCTCCTGGCCGACATCAGCATAGAATTCCTGGTCATCGACTTCGACCGGACCACCAAGAACCAGGTGGTGGGGAGGCTGGTTCTGGGGGCGCACAGCATCACCACCAGTGGGGCTGAACATTGGCGGGAGGTTTGCAATAACCCCAGAAAGCTGATCGCCAAGTGGCACAGCTTGAGCGAGTACTAGCAACGGCTTGCGGGAAGGGGAGAGGAGGTGGGGGGGGAGCCAGAATGAGCAAAGGGAGGGGCGATAAGGGCAGTGATGGCCATATTGTATGACAGACTTTAACCTTGTTTTAGTGATAGGTCACAACTTTCCTGTGATGCTGCTTTCTCTATAGTGATGTGATTTGGCAGGGCAGTACAATTCTGAAATCGCATTCATATACAGGAAAATGTAAAAAAACCCAAAAAACCCCCAGCAAATAAACATGACGGTAGCAATAGAGCCGCACTATTGCATGCCTAATGCAATCTGAAGTTCAATATAAGATGCCGATATTTAATTACAGATTTCATCCTCCTCCCTGCAAGTTCCTTTTGGGCTGATTTAGCATTTTCAAATTTCGATAGCTCGTCCTTTGGCTCCCTCTGAACACGCGGGCAAATTGTTTTCCTGGACCTGCAAACTCTTCGTGGGTTCTACAGAGGCTCAGGATTCTGCCACGTGCAGAAAATATACAAGGGCCATGCCAGTTCTTAAATTCAGGGAGAACTCGCGCCATCTTCCTTTTTTTTTGTTTTTGTTTTAAAGAGTTCCTGCTTCTAACCCACATGTCACCCCCCCCCCCCCCCCCCCCCATGTCCACCAAGCTAACCCTTGTTCGATTACTTCTACACCCAATCCCAGCCCGGTCAACCTAATCTCTCTCACCCAACCATCAGTCTAGTCTCAGCCGTTGGCCCAGACCTTCAAGCCCACATCATGTCCAGGTCCACTCGGCCAACCGCTGTTCTAACTTCTTTTACACTGTCAGTCCAGTCCCAGCTCAGCTACAGCTTGAGCAGTGGGGAAATCCTCTGCTTATCCATGGGATCCTTATGACCTGGATTGGCCACTGTTGGAAACAGGATACTGGGTTTGATGGACCCTCGGTCTGACCCAGCATGGCAGTTCCTGTGTAATGAAAGTAGAAGGCTCACCTGCTTTAAAAGTGGACTTTACCTCCCAAAATGAACTTAACTAGCACACAAGTAGCAACACAGAGCATCTAAAACCCCGGCCTCACAAGGAGCTTGATGATTAAGTCTTTTTCAGGTGTCCCCTTTATTTCTTTATGGTTTAAGCACTGACTATTCTCTAGCA
Organism: Rhinatrema bivittatum; assembly: GCF_901001135.1. Taxonomy (NCBI): domain Eukaryota; kingdom Metazoa; phylum Chordata; class Amphibia; order Gymnophiona; family Rhinatrematidae; genus Rhinatrema; species Rhinatrema bivittatum. Next base: position 28,871,476 of record NC_042630.1, read on the forward strand.
TCTAAGGACTTCCACCTTGATCACAAATAGAGAGCAAGTGCCAGCTCTCCCCAGAAGTATTTAATGTTCCCTCTCACTCATCTTAATATCCTCTTCTTCCAGTGTGTTTCAAGGGAAGCCGGAGAGATTCCCCAGCTCAGAATTTTCACGTGTGGCCTAAAGTCTCGTCCGTGCAGAGCTAGAATGGGAGACGATAGTCGCGACTTGGCAGGCTCTCATCTCTTGACCAGCAGCAGTCGTCACCCCCTTTGCACAGCTAGATTCAGGCAGAGGCCAAAAGCAGATGTAGATTGGAAAGCTATGGTGACAGGGAACACGGGATGCCTGGCTCCTTGCACCTTTTTTGTCTTCGAGAGCCGGTGTCACTTCACCTCAGAAGGTGTTACAGCCACTAAAGTGACTATCTGCAAGCAAGGTGGAATATAGAGACAGACAGAAACCAACCAGTAGTATTTATGTGTTGCTGTATCAATTTTTAACCCACATCCCTAATCACATAAGAATTGCCCAAAGTGATAAATGTAAGATTTATTAACGCAAACGTAGAGCCTGTGGTCATCAGCCCTTTTAGAAACATCTTTCTAAACCTAGCTTCTCAAAGAATAGGGTGTCTCTCACCAAAATTAGCTGACCCCTCTGCTCTGGCCACAAGCAAAGGGATAAAAAATGCCACCGCTTACGTCTCTCGTCTACTGCTGTCCGCTGTCTCTGTTTCGGCTGTTGCTGTCACTAGGCATTGCTTTTAGCCAGGCGTTACTATAGCCCTTTGCAGCGCAGGCCTGTCCAAAGCTCTCCTTAACTTGCAATTAGCAGTAGAAGGCCTTAGATCCATCGCTTGGGCTGCTTTCGGGGTATAAGGGCCTGCCTAGCACTTGCTCAGGCCTTGGGTTAGTCATTGTTGATGACTGGTTTGTAATTTCCATGCTGATAAGGAATTTGTCTTCGGGTGGCTGTTAGATCTCCACATTTCATAAGTTTGCTCCTGAATGTCCTTGAAGCAAAAAAAAACGCTGTTTCTAGGCATATTCCCTCCCAAGGGAGAATGGCTGCCTTTCTGATGTTTACCGGGCGCACAGAGCATTAGAGCCAGCTGATCTGTTTTCTAATCCAGCTAGGCCTACCCATTCTTGCACTATGATATTCACCCCAGCACTACACACTATAAGAGCACCTTTCCTAACACCAACAAAGATACCAGGTCATTTTAATCTTTGAGACTTAAAAGGTTCTGTGTGCCCAAAGGTTAGTAGAGTTCCAACCCACCCTGCTTATGGATCGAGAGAAAGATCACCCTGAAGAGGTTTTTCCGTGCTGATGGACCCCGCTGGTTTTGTCAGTAGCAAAGCAGTGACATCCGTATGCCTCAAGCCCCACAGGGGTCCAAAATGATTGCCGCCCTGCTCCACCCCTGCCCGGCAGCAGCAGGGTGCGTTGTTTAAGGTAAGCTGGCTCACAGCACCCCTCGGGTTTGGACCTGGTTGAGCAGCCCGCTCCGCATTTGGTGTTTCCCCACGCAGAGAAGCTGAAATCTTTCTTGGTTCTGATAACTTTCCTTGAACTCAAAGAAAGGAAGTCGCACCGCATGAGATTCGGAGACCGCAAAGGTCCCTTCGGCAGAGGTGGTGCTAGAATTCCGGTTCCCCACCCCCACCCTCCACTTCAAGCTCAGGGGGGGTCCTCCTCTGTCATCCCCCCCCCCCATTTGTGTCTGTGTGACTCATCCAGGGGGAGGTAGGTCAGAGCAGCTGTAAGTTTTGTGTAATTTTAGCTCGCAACCTCCGTTTAAAATTTCATAGGGAAAACCAAGTGGAGAAGCACCCGGCACAAAGGACAGTCCTTGTATTTCAGTATTCCAAGTTTATGTCTTTTTCAATTCAGTCAGCTCCATGCAAAATGTGTCCTTATCCTGTGCCCTGTGGAATGTAAATAATGTACAATAATTAGCTCTTTAATAAAAAGCGTCTTTAGACTTGAGATTTTTACAGAGCCCTGGTGAGGAAAAGCATAAAAGCAACCCTCAGCCACACAAACCCTGCACTTCTTTCTGTGTGTTTACCAGTACTACGGAATAATTAAACAAATCCTTTCTTCGGCCTTCTGCCTTCCTTCCCTCTTGGACACCATGCAAGCAGTCAAGATCAAGCTAGCTTCAGAGGAAAAAGAAGGGCATTTTCTCCATGTTGTATTTTAGGGGTGCCCTCACGTTTCACCCTAGGTTGACCTCTCTTGCCCCGAGGTTGATAACATATAGTCTTCAGTAGCTTTCACGTAGTCACTTAAGAATGGACCTGATTAACTCATCCTTTGGAAGTTAACAGGCAGTTTGAAGAGCTTTTTTTTTTTTTTTAAAGCCCTATTCTTGTCTGCTTTTCCCACTAAGCTCCTGTGACCGATGGTTATGCGCGTAAGGTTGCATAGAGTAGTTATCCTATCGCCTTTTGTTTTGGTCCATTTTATTCAAGACGTAACCAGGGCTACCCTGGTTTTCTGCAAGTGTGAAGGCTTGGGTGTTTTCTCTGGCTCCCACTGGCCCAAGTTCCTGATCCAGTGACTGCTGCCCAGAAATGCCCTCAGGACAAACCTGGATCATCTTGCTTTGTCAGTCCATTCAGAGGACTTCTCTCCAGGAAGCATGCTATGTGTATATAGGTGTGTATGTAGGTCCATTTAATGGGGGCGTGCTGACGGAGAGGAGTAACGCCACGGTTAGTCTAGGATTCCATGTCATTATCACGCAGACCATTCCACGGAAGCAGGAGTTTTTCAACTTCACTTATGGGAGGGCGGAGGAGGGTGGGGGGGCCCAGCAATAGGCTCAGATCAGATAAAGGTAAGGAAAGTGGGGGAAACCCAGGGAAAAGAGTGGTGAGCCCCTTTAAAAGGTGTCAAAAGCGTTAAACTCTCACCCTGGAAGAGTCAGGTGAAAGTGAGGCAACACCCTGAGCGCAGCATGGCTTTACTTACAGCAGATGTCTAGCTAGCCACCTGCTTTAAACAGGAACATTTGCATAGCCACCTCCGAGATGTCTCAATTAAGAGGTTTTTCACAAAAATGTATTTTGCACAGTGTTAATAGCGTGCTGAATGCCAACCAGAAATACGATGGAGCATGGTCCCTGCCCCGAGGAATTTACAAGCCAACGGGTTGTCCCCATCATGGAGGTGAGCGAAGATCACAGAGTCAGTGGGTGCACCCGAGTTTTGGAACCAGGAAATCGTCTGGTTCTGGTCAATCCCTGCTTCAGGCAGAAGATTACATTATCCTTATCATGCTGCCCGACATGTGGTGGGTTTGTTGATCCTGATGGCCCCTTTAACAAAGTTTAAGGCAGGGCTTCCCGATCCCGCCTTGCAGCTCCTCCCCTGCCAGCTGGGCTTTCAGGAGATCCACAGGGAATGGGCGTGAGATACATTTGCATATACTGGGTCTCCAATGTCTGGAAACTGATCCCATTGCATATCCATCGGAGGCCCAGGTTTGGGAAGCCCTGGGGTAAAGGCAAAGAGTTACTGACAGCGACCCCCTAAGGTGAATCTCCCCAGAAAGAATCCATCCCTTACCTCATGTCTCCTCTTTTTGGTAAACGAACTTGGCCAGTTACCACTTTGTGTACAAAAAAATAACAGGAAAAAAACCAACCCCAATTAATGGAAAACATGTGACTCTGCATAATGCTGTATGCTAATCTATAATATGTAAAGCTATGTTATATGTTGAATTTGGTAATACACATTAAGCGTGCAAATAAAGATTAATTCACTCTAAAGGTTCACTGTGGCTGCAAAAATCTTGATGCTAAAACGAAAAAAAAAAAAAAAAATCTCACCAACACGGAATCTAAATGAAAGCTAAGAAGGCAGAGAGACCTCTGCAGACTGTGATGGATTCTCTTGTAGAGAGGTACCCAGAAGACCTTTGATAAACTGAGTACCAGTGTTCTGTAAATGCAAGCCTGATAGCACGGGGATCAACAACACAAGGCCTTAATGATTTTCTCTCTCTTAAATTCCTGGAAAATTTATTTCCTAAAGGTCTGAAGGCCTATTCATTTTTCTGGGCTCTCTAGAGCCTTTTTAAGGATTATTTAAGACACGAGAAGGGCCTTGTATTTGAAGCCTGACTGCTTAAAGTTGGTTCCAGTCATTCACCACTGAAACCTTGCTTGAAAGCCAAGACGCTGCCTGTCTCTTTGCCTCTAACTGCACCACGAGTTTTGCAGGGCAGGTTAATTGTTTCTAAAATCTGATGTCACATCACACAGCAGGAAGAGAGAATCTGGATGCATGGATAATAGCTCAAAGGTACTGAGCAATCCTGACAGCTTAAGCCTTTCCCCTTTATACTCTGAGCTTAATTAGGCAAAACTGATTTTTTTTTTTTAATCTGTAAAGACATAGCTAAGGGCTGCTTATCTTTTCAAGTCTGCCTAATGGAAATGCTATGTGCCCATGGTTGTCTCCTTAAAAAAATTAGATGACATGTTTGCTTTACACTCATTTTTTTTTTTTTTTAATTTTCAAAACTAATACAATGACCTCTCAAACATGGCTTATACACAGAGACATGGCCGGACAATTTAATCCCATTGAAAAGTGCATGTTAGCAGCAAAACACAAAGTTGCATTTCCCTTCCTCAGAGTAAGTGAAAGCTGTCAGGCAATTGCAATTGTGCAACAGTTCAGACCAAATGTTCAATTCCTCAACAACTTTTAATTTCCATCCCCTGTGCCGAATTTCAGCTAAATCCGTTCAGCAGTTTCCAACTTCCACCATGCCCACGGATGGATGGCCATGTGGACAAACTATCAATAACAGGCGCTCTCACACCAAGTGAAATGACCCTAAAAGGCCGAGGAAGAAGGGATGAAAGAGGCTTTAGGACCGTAATAGCTGTTACGAATTTATGAATGAAACCAGCGCGTAAATACTTACGTCCACAAGTGCGCGCCGGGGTCCCCTACTGCATAACTTTATTTCTGCTACCGATGGCGTGTAACTCCTAAAACAAAAAAACCTAGGCTAGTCAGTGGGGTTTTAAGGGTTGGGGCTAATTGGGTGAAAGGGAGGCTTATTAACTAGGGGGGCTAGAAAGTTCTATATTTTACCTGGGCAAACTGGGAACGAACTGGGGAAACTGGTAATTGCATTGGTGCATGGTAGAGGCAGCATTTGCACACACATGCGCACGCCCATATAAAACTGGGCACACGTCTGCGCATACAGCCTATTTTATAACCATGCGTGCATATACGCGCATATGCTACAATATGGTTAAGTCCTTTAACGTGAGCCTGAATACGTGCGAATACGTGTGCCCACGCAGTTGACTCAGAGTTGCCATCCCTGTGTGCAAAGTTTATATTCATTTTTCCTAATGATGTGAATAAATCAGAGCGAGAGCGTGGTATGTTGCTTTCCAGAGCCCAGATGTAAAAGGAAGGAACCCGGCAACTGAAGGTACATCCCAGCCAGACCAAGCCTCTGAAGGATAAAGGAATGGGCACCACACATGACTCACGTTCTCTTTTCTGTCGCAGGCAATTTAGCAAAAAGTGGAACTTCAAAGCAGACAGGCTAATGCAATGTAGTGTGCTCAGCCTTGCACACAGCTTGGTGCACGGCTGGGACGCACATTTTGGATGCTCTAGAATGAAACCAGCGCTTAGCTAATAGCGCTCATCACGTGTAATTGCCACGTAGATGAGGCTATTGGCTATTACCTCCAATGCAAAAATTCACCATGCGCCGGATGTGCATGTTTGAACACACAAAAATGAATACCAGCCCCGGGGTCTTGACGCGTCCCCAAGCCTCAACGAAAAAAGCAAAAAATACTGCTTTTCTGTGGTTCCTCTGACTTAATATCATCACAATACTAAGTAGGAGGAACCACAGAAAGCAGCAACATGGGGGGGGGGGGGAAGTTTTAACAATGGTCAGGTTAGGAAAACAGAGGCTCAGTTTACCAGCATCCATTTTCCTAACCCACGCCCGATGCCAAGGACGCACTAGCGATGCACAATTTATCTCTAACTTATCGCATTGTGTACCCAGGAGGGGGTGAGCGGGCATGCATTAGGAAAACGGGCGCTTAATGCCAGTGCCTATTTTCTACCCATTTTTATTGCATTAGCCCCTCGAGTGCTGTTAATGGCGTGGTTTGGCAGACCAGGGGGGTGTGTGTGTGTGTGTGTGTGTGTCAGAAATTAATTGTTCCACTAATTCACAAGGCCTGCTTAAAAGGCAGGAACATGCATCAAGCAGATTTCTTTTTAATGCAAATGATATATTTATATATATTGCTCATAGCCAATGGGCAGACTGGTAATGATGTTGCATGAGGCCAATGAACTTAACTGTCCTTGCTAGATGTTCCTGGGTCCTGCTGGCCTCACCTGGAGGCCCAGCATGTGTCTTCCAGTATAAAACTCATACATCCCTGTCCCCACTACACTTAATGCACAGGTGGCAGAATCTGAACCCAGGCACGGTTAAATCCTGTACAAAGTCTCACCATGGATCAGCTGGGATGATTGAAAGTCTTCAGTCATGTTAGCTTGTAGGTGATCTGTTTTGTAACAGGTTTAATCCTTCTGCTTTGGCAATGGTCTGAAAGTAATCCTGTCCCCCAGTTGGGTCAGAAGGCAGATGGGGACAGCTTTACATCTAACATGCCCCTAGGCCCAGGTTAGTTAACACTTCCTCTCCCCTTACCCCAGCCAGAATAACCCAAAACTCTAGGCCCGGGGTGGGAGTCCCTCTCCTCTGCTATCAAGGAGTGCTTTGATGAAGGAGGCCCTTTCTCCAATGTAAGTCAGCCGAGCAACAGGATCCCATCAGGCATGGGGTATAAGGTCCTTCAGCATGGCACATGCCTAATGAGAAGAGCAGCCCCCCCCTCCCCCTCCCCCACACCAATACACACAACCTCTTCTCAGTCTCAGCCAAAGAGCCAAGAAGCGACTCCCATCCTCCAATCCTACCTAGACCAGGGGATCCCTGGTGGCAAGAAGGGATCATCCCCCATTCATAGCCCAGACCTTAAGTTTGATCTGAGCCCAAAGACAAGAAGCAATTACAATTATTTATTTATTTATTTATTGCATTAAATTAATTGTTCACACAATTCAATAAAATTCACAACAGCAAGAAAGAATTGATAAGTATCTAGGGTTTAGGGTTTGTTGGGTTGTTTTTTTTTAAGTTCCAAATTTGGCACTGTTGAAAAGCAAGGACAAGTCATCTCCACTGTTTTTAGAAAGCTCCTCATCTCTGAAATTGCTTTTCTGTCATAGCTGGAGGGACGCTGGTCTGTACGCTTCCAGAACAGGGTCGGGGTGTAGGTCAGAGACATTGGACCCAGCTCTCCTTAAACAGCAGCAAAATTGCCTCTTACTGCTGGGATGTAAATATGTATTTGTGTGATTTATACTGCGCCTTTCAGACACTTCTGGTGGTAAAAGTTTGTAAATCCCACTCCCCCTTTAGCCCTAGTGCTGGCATGCAGAGTGCTGCAGACTATGAACGAGCCTTAAACATCTCGGAGAAAAAAAAAAGGTGCTTCACACTTCTCTTGCCTTGTTTCCACCCAGCATTCATTTTAGAAGACCTAGCAGTACAGAATTGGGCAATCGATGTACTGTAATTATATAACTCTTGTCTATAAACCAAGAAAAGCAAAGGCCGGTGGGATGTGCGGGCTAGCCAGAGATGGTGCTGTACTACACGGGTAACAGAAGCCAGGAGGATTACAAGGGCCATAAACCCTGCTGGTAAACAGCTTAATGGAGGCGTTATTAACAACCTGGAAACTGTCCACGGTTTTACGAGCGAGCCGCAGGTCCAGGCAGTCTGCTCTCCACGCTTCACACTCTGCGCCCCTGTCCGCCCCGGGAGCTGTTCAGGCCCTGGTGCTGAACAGCAGGGACGCGCACCCCCCAGCTTCGTTGGGCATTTGCGAAGAGTAAAAGGAGACCCCCCCCCCCTCACCTGCCCCATAATTACTAATCCTAGGGTACACAAGCGAGGGCATAATGCAGGGATAGCATCTCCTTCTTAGGCAGATTTTTTTGTACAAGGGATTCTGGTTGCACGTTCTACTGCTCTTTAACTCCAAAAGGCCATCCTCTCCCTACAGCTCAGCCTTTCAAAAACCTGGTCGTTTATTGTTTTGTTCTGTTTTGTTTCTTGGCCTTTTTGGAAGACAATCTGCCACCTCATTTGACACCAAAGAGCAGCCTGATCCGATCTGAAATGCCCAGTGGGAGATGGGGGATGGAGCGGGGTGGGATCTTGTGTCGGGTAATTAAAACGCATGATGCAATCGTCATCATCATCTTGAATACGCTAACAGCTTTGTTCATCTCTTTATAAATAACTCCCCACAAAAAGAGCCCAGTGTATTTGGGCAGCATAGTGTATGACTGGAATTAATCACTGTGATGAGTTGTTACATCTTTAGATTAGAACTAGAAGCCGTAATGAAATATTTCTGTACAACACAGATCCTTCCAGTTTGATGATTCACTAATGAGATTCATTGTCTCATTGTCACATGAAATGTCACAGTTATCCTGCTTATCTTTGATTATAAAGGTTTTAACAGGAGCCCATAAGAAGTGCCAGGCTGGGTCAGACCAATGGCCCATTGAGCCCAGCGTCCTGTCTCTGACAGCACCCACTGCAGGTCACTTGCAAGAAGTTGGCAGCTCAGGTGCACCAGTTCTCTCTGCGCTCAGCTTTTCTCTGGGCATCATCCAGGTTTCCAGATCGTGATGATTTTTAATGTCACGGCCCCAGGCTGCTCTCTCCTCTCCTCTATCATCCCTTCCAGGTCTAAATAAGCTCAGATATACGTACGGAGCCCCGTGACTAAACTGGTGCTGGGCAGGGTCCCCCCCCCCCCCCCCAGATGCCCTCACACGATTGCTGTTGCCTTCCTCCCCTTTCTCCTCCCGGCACACTGGTGATATCATTGGGAGCACCGGCTGCCCCATATGACATGGGCGGTGGGGGACACCAGGTGCAGGCTGATGGCTCGGGCCCTTTAAATTCGGGGTCCGGCTCCCTCTCCTTCCTCTTGCCTGTGCCTTCGTTTACCCCCCACCCCCTTCCATATATTTCAGTAATATTTTGCTCAACGTCTTTGACTTGAGAGTTAATGTGGGTTTGGGTCGAAGTTTCCTTACTTGCCAGTCGAGGGATGATAGCTAGCTTCTGCATGCCCTGGTCCATGTTTATTTTTCATTTGACAGACAGCTAGCCGATAACTTGTCACTGTTTATATTGTTGCAGCAAGGGGCGGGTGCCCGAGCCGATGGAAGCTCTGAGGGGTGGTGCAGGGTAATGGGCCTGCTGTCGGCTGGCAGGGGAATGACTTCACGGTGAACTGAGGGGTGTGGTTATGTCTCGGACATGTGGCCCCTCCTGGTTTTGTAGTCAGGCATGGGGCTGGCGGGGCAAGATCTCTGCCTTGCTTGGTTTCACGGCAGGTGGCAAAAATTGGGGGGTGTAGCCCCAGTGTCCATTACCATGGCTCGGGTACGGGTTTTTAATTGTTATACTGTTACACTAATAAAGCTGCGGCCTTTACTGCCAATTCATCTTGTTGGGGTTTGCATATCATTCGTGTCATGCTTTAACTGGAGACGGGCATGTGTGGAGCGGGATGGTGGTCAGGACGGGACAGGGGTTTTAGTCCTGGCTCCCAGAGCTAGTCACCAGGACCTGTGAATATATGGCCAGCAAATCTCATTTATCGGGATCCGTCCACCTCCCATCTCGGGCACTCTTTCACTTAAAGATCACATCCTTCCAGCTAATCTTCAGGATTCTTCTGTAGTGCCACATCTCACATTCAAATCTCTACAATTTCTTTCTGATCTCCTTTTCCTACAAGTCAATGTCCCAACCCTGAGATGTCAGGATTCAGAAACCTTTTCTTTAGCTCTGAATTTAAATATCCCCTAAGGAACGCCTTACAGTCCCTAAAGTCTTTCCTTGCTACCCCAGTCTTCTTTATTTACTTCTGTTGAACATGTTCCGTTTTCTGTGATCCAGCTACTGATATATTTTATCCTTTATTTTCCTCCAGTTTCATTCCATCAACAAATATTTTTATAACAGCGCTTAAGAATAATAATGACCAGAAGAACAGAATATTGCAAACGAAACTGAAGGCCACAACACAAAATAAACACAAAAACTCGCGATACTCATGCTCTATACTAATTGAAAACTGCCTCTTAATAGAGTCAGAGCGAATTTTACTTCGCTAGGACAGAAAGTAATTTAGATAGATGTGCAACAAAAAATCCCCACACAAGAACATGGTGCTCCGGTGTCTCTCCGACGCGCCGCGGACAGACGCTGCCCTGGGGAACGCGGAGCGGGAGCCTTCCATCGAGCGGCATTGTGGGAGAAAGAGGACAACGTCAGCTTCATTAAGCAAAAAAAAAAAAAAAAAAGTCAAATTTTCTTCTCAATAAAGATTCTTGAATTTGAATCTGAGACAGGCCTGCTGCTTCGCGCATGCGTAGAAGCCATCCCGCCGCCCGAATGACGTAAGGTGTCACGGAGCTCCGGGCCGGGCTCGCGCTGCCGCTGCTACTGCTGCGGTTGCTGGGGGTGACGGGCGGCCGCGAGGTGAGAAAGAAGAGTTTGTGTTCTGTGCGCGCGCAAGAGGAGGCTTCCTTCCTTCCTTCCCTCCCTCCCTCCTACCCACCGGTCGTGTTGGTGCCGGCTCCCTCCGGTCTCTTTCGCTCTCTCTCCCCATTCCCAGGTTCCGGGCTACCCGGAGACAAGAACAGCCGCCGCCGCCCCCCTTTAGAGGTGATTTTGGTGAGAGAGAGAGAGAGAGCAGCCGCCGGGAAAGGAGGCGGGGAGGAGGCCTGGAAGTCGCGGTTACCGCGTCCGTTGCTGTCAGGGAAGTGCCTAGCCACCTCCTTCGCGTCCCGCTCTGCCCCCCCCCGAGCAGGATACGTGGGGCTTTGCGCCCTGCCGGTAATCCCTAGGACAGCCTCCTCGCTCTCCTGCCCTGGGCCTTCCGGAAGACTCCACTCTCCCCAAGTGCAGGGATCCCAGTTTCGAGCGGCAGTACCCGGGTGGTGTTTTCCTTTTTCAGAGGCACGGCTGCACCCAGGGTAACCGTTCTGCTAGGTGCGTGAAATTGAAGAGCACCTTATCAGTATGCGATATATTTAAAAATAATAATCACACATGACATATCTTCCTCCCTTGTTTGTTCCCTGAATGAAATGTATTGGGTAATCGGTGGGAAAATCAAAACTACAAATCCATGCATTCAGTGGAGCAAAGTCAGGGCTGTATCAGCTTCTTCAAATGTCCTGAGATGAGGTGGTAAACGTATTTTCTGTACTGCATATAGCAATAACAATCCTATGAAATGCAGTGAAACAATTATTAAAAAGGCTGCTTCGAAGTGGCCTAGTGGTTTCTGCAATGGACTGTAAACTAGGAGGGCAAGGATTTAGACCCGAAAATATCTTGTAATACACCTGGATTTTCCTAGCATGTAGCCAGATGAACTCAGGACCAATGGATTATGCTCCCCTGCCAGCAGATGGAGACAGTGTCAGGTTTCAAAGCTGATGTCACCCTACATTCACCCTTGCAGTGACGTCAGCCCTTCAGTATCTCTCCGTCTCGGACATGTTTTCTCTTTGTGGGTCACTGTACCTTTTGGAAAAATGAAATTCTATTTTTAAATTGGCAAAAAGATTGAGCCTCGGTCTCCTGTGGTGATACCTAAAGATCCTTCCCCCAGTTGAGAATTCCTGAGGTGATTTCCGAGATCCATCAGAGGTGTGCCTTGGGCCGGTAGCCAGTTCATGGCGTGGACTTTGCTGCTTAAGCAGCTAAAAGGCAGCAGGCTCAGGAAGCCGAGCGCATCGGTGACGGCCAAAGCCCCCCCCCCCCCCCACAGCCGGAGACCATCTCTGTACTCAACCAGTAAGTGCTGAGCCCAGGTAAGTTTAAAAAAAAAAAAAAGATTTGCCTCCTGATTCAGATATGTTTGGAGGGGTTTTGGTAAGACTTCCTCTGGTCTCCTTGCCTCAGCGTACCATAACGATGTTGTTCCAGATCCCGTTGGGGTAAGGGGAAGTGGGCTTCTGAGCAGGTTGAGCAGCCTTTTGGTAGGCTATGCCCCACTTTAAGCTTGGTAGGCGGCACCATCTTGTGTGCATGTTGTATTGCCCTCCATAGAGCGTTGGTACGGGCAGTGCGTGTCAGCTCTGCACATGCGCCGTTCACGTAACGTTGCACGCGTACATATGCGCACAACTTTCTAGGTGCAGAATTCAAGTAAAGCTGGGTGCATGACCTGGCGTGTGTCTTGCTGCAGCCCACGAAGGCGCCTGAAATTTATGCGCATAAAATTTTAAGTGTGATCTGACTAAGCACGCAGTTACTGTCGCCAATGGCTCCAGCAGCAAAGAAACAAGCGCTTTCTTCTCTGTGCGCCTTGTCATATTAGGGCTGCAGGGTAATATGTCAGCACTGTGAGGAAGCCCAGGGATATTTGGCCTTCTCGGACTTTGCTAAGTCCGGCTCCTCCCATTCAGAGGATGGGTCTGCTGCAGCCTCAAGTGGAAGTACCTCTGATCTGAGTCATCCATGGGAGAGGGAAATTCGACACCTAACCCAGTATCTCCTGGGCTAGACATGGACCCAGATGCCTTCCCTTAGGTGGACTTTTTTTCAAGACCTTTAAGCCTTCGTACAGGCACAGTCTGCTACCTCACTTGCCCCTGTCCAGACGAAACCTCAGCTGTTAAGTGCTCTCTCTCCCAGTCCTATTGGCAGACCTTGAGGCATGCCTTGCCTCAACAAGGGTGTCCCTGGCAGGGACCCGGACGAAAAGGAGGATACAGACTTCTTGGAAGATGGGGAAATTCCCCCTGGTTTAGACCATGTTACAGTTTTTCCATAGAGATAAATTGCCGGCTCTGGTTTCCCAGACCCCGAAGATGCTGGGAGTTCCTGGGGTGGACTTTGTGATGGAACCAAAGAAGAATCCCATTCTGATTTCCCTAAGGAAAGAGGTAGTGGAAGAGAGTCTTCAGGTGACCAACAAGGTGACCTCCTTGCTTCAGGAATTCGGTTGGATCATAAATCTGGACATAAGCAGTCTCAAACCCTCCCAATCCTTGGAATATCTGGGAGTCCAATTTGACACCAAGCAGGGCAAGGTCTTCCTTCCAACTACGTGGATAAGGAGGTTGATGTCCTAAGAATTTCGTTTGATGAGCGCAATACGCCCGATGGTGCGGTGCTGTTATTAAGTTTTCGGTTTGATGGTGGCAACCCTGGAAGTAGTGCTGTGGGCGAGGGCACACATGCAGCCACTTTGGCGCTCCCTGCTGTGACGATGGAACCCACAGTATCAAGACTTTTCGATTTGCCTCCACTTACTGATAGAAGTATGCTTTCGGCTCCAGTGGTTGCTGCAGGAAGTTCATCTGGGCAGGGGTTTTCTCCATCCTCTCTGAACTGGCTGGTCCTCACAACAGATGCGAGCCTCCGGGGCTGGAGACCTCACTGTTAGGAACTGATGGTCCAGGGGCGTTAGATCAAGGTAGAGGCTGCCTGGAACATAAACTGCCTGAAACCCAGGGCAGTCAGATTGGTGTGTCTACAGTTCAGCCACATACTCTAGAGCAGGGGTGGGCAAGTCCGGTCCTCGAGGGCTGCAAACCAGTCGGGTTTTCAGGATACCCCTAATGAATATGCATGAAATAGATTTGCATACAACTGAGGCAGTGTGTATGCAGGTCTCTCTCATGCACATTGATTAAGGATATCCTGAAAACCCGACTGGTTTGCGGCCCTCGAGGACCGGAATTGCCCACCCCTGCTCTAGAGTCAAGTGGTCTGTGTAATGTCGGACAACTCAACAACGTTAGCCTACATCAACCACCAGGGTGGTACCAAAAGCCAGCAAATGTCACAGGAGATAGACCTCCTTATGGAATGGGCAGAAATACATCTACAGATGATCTTAGTCTCCCACATAGCAGGAAAAGACAACATCAGACCAGACTTTCTAAGCAGGAAGAGTCTAGATCCAGGAGAGTGGGCATTGTCTGCCAAAGCCTTTCAGCTGGTAGTAGATTGCTGGGGTCTCCCGTCCATTGACCTGCTGGCTGCATCTCACAATGCTAAGATTCCCAGCTTCTTCAGTCACAGAAGAGATCAGTGGTCCCTGGGGATTGACGCTCTCGTTCAGACCTGGCAAGAAGAGGAGTTACTATATGCCATCCCTCCGTTGCCCCTGCTGGGCAGAGTCATTTGCAGAATTGAGCATCACAGGGAATTAGTCCTACTAGTAGCTCCAGATTGGCCCAGGCGTCTGTGGTATGTGGACACTCCTGTTGAAGACCACCGCACAGGGACCTGCTACAGCAGGGACCGGTCCTTCACGAGGATCCGACTCGATTCTGTCTTACGGTCTGGCCCATGAGAGGGCTCGCCCGATGAAATGAGGATATTCGGCGGTAGTAATTGCCACCCTACTCTGCGCGCGCAGAAGGTCTGTACATCCCTAGCGTATGTGCGGGTCTGGAGAGTATTTGAGGCCTGGTGTGAGGAATGCGGTGTTTCCCCTCGGACATTCAAAATCCCACTAATTCTGGAATTTTTGCAGGACAGCTTGAATAAAGATTTGACCCTAACTTCTTGAAGGTTCAGGTAGCGGCTCTTTCCTGTTTCAGGGACGAGGTGCATGGAACCCACCTGTCGGCTTATCTGGATGTGGCCCGTTTTCTGAAAGGGGTGAAGCACCTTCAGCCACACCCCTACAATGGCCGGTTCCCTTGTGGAATCTTAATCTAGTATTGGAGTTTTTGGCAGGACTCTACTTTCGGCTGCTGCCCAGTCTTTCCTTGCATTTATTAACCTTGAAAATGGTGTTCCTGGTTGGCTATATGTTTGGCACGTCGCGTCTCTGAACTACAGGCCTTGTGTCGGGAACCGTTCCTCTGATTGACTCTAGGAGCGTTATAGCTTTATACCGTTCCAGCCTTCTTGCCCAGGGTAGTCTCAGAGTTTCATTTGAATCAGTTCATTTCGTTACTTTGCCTAAATAAGCACAAGGACTCGGAAGACTACTACCTCCTCCGTTATTTGATTGTCAGTAGGCTTTTGGTGCGGTATCTGGAAGTTTCAAAAGATGGACCACCTGTTTGTCCTTCACGGTGGAAGGAAGCAGGGCCAACCAGCTTCGTGGACTACCATAGGTTGCTGGATTAAGGAGGTGGTCACAGGAGCCTATGTGGAGGCTGGAAAACCATTAACTTTTCAAGTTAAAGCTCATTCCACTAGGGCTCAGGCAGTCTTTTGGGCGGAAGCTAGAGTTCTGGCTCCCGTCGACATCTGCCGAGCAGTGACGTGATCCTCATTGCACACCTTCTCTAGGTTCTGCCGCCTGGACGTTCAGGCCTGAGAGGACGCAGCCTTTGCAAGAGCAGTGTTAACCAGACCATGGGCAGCGTCCCGCCGTGATTGGGAGTAGCTTTTGTACATCCCATTGGTCTTGAGTCCTTCTGGCTACACGCTAGGAAATGGAGAAATTATTTGCCTGTTATTTTTGTTTTCCTTAGTGTAGACAGATGGACTCAGCATCCCGTCCACGGCTGCCCAAGAATGGTGCCAATGATTCGCCCATGGAGTGGATATCGATTCCAAGAGATTACGGGTAAACTGTCATCAGGTCCCTAGATCAGGGCATCTGTAATCTTAGTGGGGTTCAGTGTTTGGTTGAGTACAGTTACGGTTATCCGTTTTTAATCTTTTTTTTTTTTCCAATAGTATGTCCACAGTGACTTTTGAAGAGAATACTGAAGGGCTGAGGTCACTGCAGGGTTGTATCTAGGGTGAAGTCAGCTTTAAAATCTGACTCTGTCTCCATCTGCTGGCAGGGGAGGATAACCCATTGGTCCTGAGTCCATCTGTCTACACTAAGGAAAATTAAATTATCAGGTAACTAATTTCTCCATTTAAGGGTAATTGGAATTTCTTTACAGTTATGTATTAGTATTTGTCCTTATTTATCATATTTTATTGTGTTTGTGTTTATTTGAATTTAGTTAAACCGTTGTGATCTTCTTTTGGAATGGTGTATAAAATGCATGCATAAATAGTATGTTTTTAATTTAATTTTGTTATTTTTACTTTTGCATACTGTTACAGTTTCTTTGTTTTGTTTGCCACTTTGGGTGTGGAGTTTTTTTTCCCAGAAAGGTGGCATGTACATGGAGCTAAAGACAGTAAAGAAATGATCACTTGCTGACGCTGTTGGGTAGTATTTGCATGGATTGTAAAGGGTAGCTTAATTTCCAGTTTCTGCATTCTCAGCTGCATGTTGGAGAGCTAAAAGGAAACGTAATGATGTTTCTGTTGACTTTTCTGAGAAGTCCAGAAAAGGGAAGTTAATTTTAAGAAACCCCATGTGATACTGACCCATGCCAGAAATAGCTGACGTGATTGTAAATAGTACAAGACTCAACAAAAAGTCACCCTTCAGGCTGGGAGAAGCAACGTGATCGTGCTAGTACTGAATGACTTGAGCATGCTACGTTATGACTAATCGTCATTTCATCAGATATGGGAAAGAGTAATATTTTTTGTGGTAATTGTCCTTTTGATACAGTTTTACACATATTATAAATTATTTTCTCATAAATGCTACCATTACAGTGCTTCTCCCAAAGTGATTTCGCAATAGTGGACTGCCTGGCCAGAATTTGCTATCCCAAGGAGTTTACCAAGCTTGGAGATGTGGGATGTGTTGTATAGTACAGTTCATTGCCCCTAGAAAAGTGCTTAAAGTGAATCTGGGATCCAACCCCCCCCCCCCCCCCCCCCCCAAAAAAAAAAAAAATGAAATCCATCTATGTGAACCCATGAAAATACAAACTTTGGATAATATTTGTTTGTTCTGTTTTATTATCTGACTATGGACTTAAAAACAAGTTTGAGTAACATGTGACGAGGATGTACGTGTGTTTTTCTTGAATGTTTTCTGCTGCAGGAGCGCTTGGTATTCCAGCAAGATGGATTCTTCTGTTGGCCGACAGACTAGTGCTGCCTGCAATGTGCAGTCCCGCGAGTACAAGCTTGTAATGCTTGGAGCTGGTGGGGTTGGAAAAAGTGGTATGTTCCGTTTTATCACACCATGCTGACTCCAGGGCAGCTTTTTCATTTAACAGAAGGCTGCTCTTTGTATGACAGGATTGAGTGTAACGTAGATTTTAGACTTCCTAAAGGGGCAACACAGTTTCTCTGCTCTCCTAGCCATCTGCTCTGAAGGCCATTGCACGGCTTACTTTTTGTGTGAATGTGTTTGCTAGTTTTGCAATGTCTCTCCTTCCTATCAAAATCTCTCCTCGATGGCTTTAGACGTCGCATACTCTTTTGGTTTTCTAGTATCAGTTTTAGCCACGGTGCAAACCATTTGTGTTTTAGCTGGAATGCTTTATGGACTGGCAGGTTTTCAGTTAAAACTGCAGCTTGCCAACCTTTTGATTCCCCAAATCCTGTGACTGTGCATTTGATTTTGCAGAGAGCTATTGTTCTCCCAAAGCAGTGCAAACTCCAGGAAGCAAACAGGCCACAGCCCTATAGGCAAGACCGCTCTATTTCCATGGCAGTTTAGTAGTAGATTCTGTAGCACAAATCAGAAAATCCTGTGCCTGGTTCCCAAGATTGTAGAGCATGTTATTGCATAGCTTTGCCTAAGATTTTACAAGATTTAATAGGTGCAAAAAATACAGTTGTTTGCACCATTTTTAATTATTTTCATTTGAAAAACAAGTTTATATATTGTGGATGTTTATTTTAATGTTCTTTTATTTATTTTCCTTTTGGGATATTGATTTTTTTGGTTTCTTAATTTTCATTCCTTTCTATTCCTTCCTTTCATCTCATCTTCTTGTTATCCCACCTCCACTCTGTGTGTCCCACTCCCTCCCAAATGTTCCTCTCTTCTCCTCTGATTTCCTTCCATGGTCATCTCTCCCTTCCAGTCATCCTGTATCCCTCCTATCAAGCTCCTTTTGTTCCCTTGCACACCCCCGGTGGATTGGCAGAAAAAATTGGCACCAGGTAGGGGAAGCTTAAGAGTACTCAAATTTTGCTGTGGCCAGAGAACTGCAGGAAACGGGTCCCTGCTTTCAAACTGATGCTAAACATTTTTGCCCCATTAAAACAGGTCTGCCCCTCTGATTTGAAGTTTTAGTATTAGGTGAGAACAGTGGGTGCATGCGTGGTACCAATGCACCCTAGCTTACCGCACCTGACCTGACTATATGCATGAGAAATTTCAGTTGGATTTGGGTTTTGGCAAAGTTCCAAGATTCCTCACACTAAAACTCAGATTACAATGTTTGTATTCTGTAAATTCTTTAACGCTGTCCTGTCACTGATTTGTTGGCATGACGATTTCATTTGTCGTTTTTGTTCGATATTTGAAGCCCCTCCCCTGCATTTGATGTACTTGCTTTCACTTTGACTCCTAGTTTTTCTGGCTTATTGTCCTAAGTACTTTTATCTTGCAACTGACTTGTAAGATTTCTGTAGACCATTAATCAAACTTGGCTCAGTCTTCTGGACTGAGAGTCCATCCAGATGTGATAAATAAAAGTTGAAAAATATTAAGACAACAAGCTGCCGTGGTGTGGTCCATTACAGAGCAGCTGAGCGAAATGGGCTAGAGCTGGCATTCTGCTTTCTGGAAAGTCTTAGTAAGCATCTTGCACAAAGTGTGTGTCTGGGATCTTGCCTAATGCAGGATGTTCATTGGGTCTGATGTTTTGCTTAGAGAATTTTTTTTTCCTAGGCTTGGAAATCATACACTTATAGTTGATACCACTTAGCACATATTGGTCACACTACATCTTTACTTTTCCTGCTCTTATGTAGATGTACTTTTATTAAGAATGTAAATTACTGTACATGCAAGGGATTATTGCACTTTCCCCATTAAGGGATTTGTGGATAATGATACTCCCTTATAAATGCTAACACTATATTTTTTATGTCAGTAAGCAGGCTGAATTAGCCATGCTATTTGGGTGACGTCATCACGACGGTGCTCTGGCGGACATCCACATCTCCATGCTTACGTTTTTGAACTGTTGCGCCTGTGCGGTGCTTCCGGCGTAAAGCTCAAGCCTGGTCTCTTCAGTTTTTTTCCGCGCTCAGGTATGGACGTCTCTATTTCTCTCCACGTCTCTTCACATTCTTATCCCATTCTCTTCCCCAAACAGCACTTTTCAGTGCTACAATGTCGAACCCCCCAAAAAAATGGGATTTTAAGTACTGTCAGCGTGGACATATAATGTCCGTCACTGACAACTATAATTACTGCTACATTTGCCTAGGTCCAGACCATGACCAGGCAAAATGTAGGGACTGCGGCCACATGTCTTCAAGGGCAAGGAGACAGAGATTGGTGAAGATTGCTAGCCCCCGGGAGCGGGAAGGTGCTTCGTCATCAGGCGGTTATGTGCCCTCTCCGAAGCACTCCGTTCACTCCTCCCCGGGACCCAAGTCGATGTCACATAAGGTGGCCAGGAGAGCCTCATCGGAAGAGCCCAGGGTTAAGAAAAACCCGATTCCTCCAGGGTTAGAGGTTGACTCAGCACCTAAAAAACCTAAAATCACCTTTGATTTCGAAAGCTCCTGAAAAAGAGGCGCCGAAAGCGCTGTCGGAGCATATACACCAGACCAAAGAACATGATGCGTCGAAAGCATCGGAAAAGAAGCGTGCCAATAACGACTTGCACTCCGCACGATGCATCGACTTCCACTCCGTCGCATGATACATTGAAGGGACCCTTGACGCATGGAGCATTGGTGCGTCCTTCAACATTGATGCAGCTGTCAACACACGAAGCACCTGCACGATGCAGACTAGTCATTCTAAGTCCATTGCAGTCTCTACAAAGCACTCTACCATGCATGTGACACAAAAAATCAAACACTCGTCAAGAATCACACAAATCTCTGATCCTCTCGATTGACCCCTTCCAGGAGATTCTCTATCAGCCTCCCTGGGTATTGCCTCCTCCTAAACTGATTAGCTCTCGATCAGCATCATCACCTGAGGCCCAATCCGTATGTTCTGGCTTGTCATCCTGTTCACTCCTACAACACTTTATTCTTCAGGAGGATCTTTTACCGAAAGCTAGACTTCCTGACTGAGAACGGGGATCTTGGAAGCTGCAACCGTCTACCAAAATTTTAGCTGCGGAACTTCACCCTCGGGTAAGATGCTCCCATTCTCCTCAGGGAGAACGACACCATAGGAAATCTGATTCACAGGCAATTTTATTTCAACAAGCCATAGACCAGATCTCCTCTATTGTTAAGAATCTATTCTCAACGTTGCATCCACAGATTTCTCCTCCGCACCTTCCCGGTCCAAGTGGAGACGCAAATCCACCATCCAATCTTTCTCCTGGGGAGCAACCATCTCCAGCTCTGGAGGATCATCCTCATACAGTCCAACACACGTCACTAGTCAGTGACCATGGTTCTCCATGGGATTACTCTCCACAAGATCATTCCCTGGATAGCTCAACGGGAATACCCTCTGATCCTCCCAGAGGAGCCTTCGGACCATTCCTCTCCTCCAGAAGATCTCACCTACTCAAAATTTGTGGAAAAAGTGGGCAGTCTACTGGGAGTCCATAAGGTTCCTGACACTCGAGAAGAAGTGTTCGGGTTACTAAAGATTCTAGATGTACAAGCCCAAACCATCAGCTCTTCCATCACATAAGCTACTTGGACTCAGTCCTGTCCAAGATGTGAGAGACCCCTCAATCAATTCTTCTAGTGTACAGGATGTTAGATTTTTTTTTTTCAATACATATTTTATTGATTTTTCACAAAGTATTTTCACATACTTTAACAGGAACAGACAAGATAGGTATTAGAATCAAAAGAAAATATACAATAAAGAAAATAAGACAAATACCTTTCTTACAACAAGGAAATTATAGAAATGACTGGCCTGATACATTGGGAGTTAATAGGTAAATATCTAAAAAGAAAAACTGGCATTAATGGATATGTCGGATTACATATTCATGATTGTCACATTTCTGGCCTACAGAAAGAACTTAAGTTGCTCTATAATTGTAAATACATAATTTTCATCTTTACGCCTTATAAGACACTGACAAGGATATTTAAGTACAAAGGTGTACCCTAGAGTTAAAACTTGGGGCCGCAGACCCAAAAACGTTTTCGTCTAACCTGAGTTGGTCTAGATAAGTATGGAAAAATTTTTACAATTTGGCCATGGAAATCTACACCCATGTTTAGGAAATACTTTTGCATTACTTTACTAACGTCTCTTTCTGTGACGAAAGAGGCCAGCAAAGTTCCCCTATCTACAATTTCTACAGCCGAACTTTCAATAAACTGAGTTAGATTTTCCAAAGCTTCCAAGTGACCCCGCTTCCTGTTCTTTTCATCGATGTAGTCAGAAAATAGGCTTTATTTATCATAGGAATTTGAGCTTGTTCAAATTTTAAACATTCAGAAAAATACTTTTTCAGTGTGCTTTGGGTATTCTCACCCAAAGCCCTAGGAAAATTGAGAAGTCTCAAATTTAAATACCTTGTAAAGTTCTCAAGGTATTCCAATATCTTTAATCAGCTTTACATCCACGACTTGGACTTTCTGTTCAACTTCTGTTAGTCTATTTCCCATATCTTTTATTTGTCCTCCCAGGTTTTGATTAAGTGTTTGTACTTCCATTTCCACCTTAGAATATTTTCTTTCACAGACGATAGCTATTTTAACCAGATTAGCAACCGTGTCCCATAAAGTATCCAGTGTGACAACTGCCGGTTTTGGGGGTAGTTGAAATAACTCACCCCCTGCCTGGGCAGTCGATATTCCAGCCGTTCCAGTGCTTGGGATTCCTATATCCTGCGTTTTTCTTCCTCAGGATCAACCGGAGACACTGCTGTATCCAGCCCCTTCAGCTCTCCAGTCCGTGCTGTTTCTTTCGGACTTGAGAAAAGTCGCATTGCAGGCACGGTCTCACTCTCTCGGCGTCCTCCTCCCGTCGGGTAAATGACCTCATCTCCCTGCGCTGCTTCGAGGGATTCCACCAATGTTGCTGGGGCCAGCAGCAGCCGGCAATCGGGGAGACTGAGCGTGGTTTCTCCTGGCGATGGAGCTCCCTCTCCACACACTACAGCGGAGTTTTCGTCTCCATTCCGCTTTGACATCGGGGCTGCATAGGCAGTGATCGTTTTCTGGCCACTAAGTAAGACGGGCTCAGGGGGGTATACCCGAACTTTACCTTTTCGTTTAGCAGGCATATTTTAAGGAAAATTAAATTTCTCTCCTGAAGAGCGGCAACCCATGCAGCTGCTCACGCCGCCATCTTGGCCAGCCAGTCCACAGGATGCTAGATTTAAAGTTTAGAGTACAAAAGTCGGCCACATACAGTGTTGTTCAGCTTCCTCACCAATCAGTTGTGGAGTGGAGATGAAATGGGCGAAGAAGTCTAGACTGCATTCTTCCAGCCCTCCATTGAAAGAGCATAAAATCCTAGATGACTATGCCAAGAAAATGTTTCAGAGCCCTATGTTAATGTCAAGAATTCAACAGCACCGATTTTATATGGTGCAGTATGTCTACGATATCTTAAAACTGCTGAAGCCATTTTTACACTCTGAATTAGGCCAACTGGTTACACCTCAGTCATTCTATGACCTGCAGGAAGATCTGCGCCACCTCCTCAGGGCAGTATATGAATCCTTTGACACTTCCGAACATCAGCTACTGCTGTAGTGGCTCGTCGAACAGCCTGGCTCCGCTCTAGCTTGATCAGAAGATGTACACAGAAGCTAGCCAATCTTCCATGCTTTCCAGACAACTTGTTAGGGGAGAAGCTTAAGGATACAGTGGCCCAATTAAAAGAACAGAACGAAGCTGTCAGTCTCTTTCAGCAATTTCTGACTCTCACTCTTTGACACTACTATCAGCAGTACAGGAAACTATATTATAACCAGCAGAAACTGTACACATTTTTTTCCGACTTACAGACCGCAGCAGCTTCAACCATTCCAGTAGCCACGTACCCAGACTCAATCAGCTCCATCTAGAAGCCGTCCAAGGGATAGAAAATAACAAAAGATGTCCCAGCACTTGCTTCAAAAAACTCTATAATCTTTGTAAAGAATGCCAAACCACAGCCTTATCTTCCAGTGGGGGGCAGGTTATCATCCTTTGCCAACAATGAAGTCACATCACCTTGGACCAATGGGTCCTTCAGATTGTCCGTGAGAGTTATTACCTGAATTTCCTATCGCATCCTTCTCTTCCATGACTTATAACCCATTTCAAGGATTCTTCTCAGTCACCTCTTCTGGAACAGGAAATACATGCCCTTATACATCAAAAGGCCATTCAAGTGGTGCCCAAGCATCAGATAAATACGGGTTGCTACTCCCAATACTTCCTTATTCCCAAACGCTCAGGGAGTCTCTGTCCAGTTCTGGATCTACGCTCCCTAAACAAATATCTTCAGAAAGAGAAAGTCAAGATGACCTCCCTCAAACTTGTACTTCTTTTCATTAAGGAGAACGATTGGATGTGCTCGTTAGACCTCAAGGATGCTTACATCCACATTCCAATACACCCTTCCTGTTGGCGATTCCTGTGAATTCCAGACACTACCATACAAAGTTCTGCCCTTTGGTCTATCCTCGGCTCCCAGAATCTTTACCAAGTGTCTGGCTGTGACTCACCTAAGGCATTGCATCAAGGAATCTGCCTATTTCCTTATCTGTATGATTGGTTGATAATTTCCCACGACCAAATGTCTCTGTCACAATCTAGAATCTCCTGCCTGGAGTCCCTGGGATTCCTCATCAACTACGAGAAATCGGTATTCAAACCAACTCAGATTTTGCAATTTATAGGAGCCAGAATAGATTCTATCCAATCTCGAGCCTTCCTTCCCCAAGAAAGGATCGATCATCTTCATCACTTCTGCACGGACTTGCTCCTCAATTCAAGGATCATGGCCCATCAAGTATTAATATTACTGGGTCACATGGCAGCAGCCATCCATGTAGTATCTCACACTCATCTTCACATGCGCCATCTACAATGAGGACTAAAAGCATAATGAACCAAATATCTTCAACCAGTGTCAACTCAGATAACCATATCAAACTCCATGAAGAAGGATATTTATTGATGGTTAAATCCGGAAGTCCTAACCATCCAATGACCTCTCTGAGATCCCATCCATACTCTCATATTATACACAGACGCTTCCTCTCAGGGTTGGGGAGTACATCTATTCCATTACAAGACACAGGGTCAATGGGCGAAAGATGAAATTGCTTAACAAATAAATCTTTTGGAACTCAGGGCCATGAGATATGCCTTAATGACCTTTACACATCTCCTACGAGGTTATACTGTCATGATTCACATGGACAACCAAGTTGCCATGTTTTATGTAAACAAGCAGGGAGGGTCAGGTTCCTGGGTTCTCTGCAGAGAGGCAGTATGGATCTGGGATGGGCCCTCAATTCAATAACCTTGAGAGCCACGTACTAACCAGGAATAGCGAACACCTTAGCCAACCATCTCAGCAGACTGTTTCATCCCCACGAATGGTCTCTCAACCCATCAGTAGCAGACCAAATTTTTCTACACTGGGGTTGGCCTTCGATAGATCTTTTTGCCACAGAACGAAACTGGAAGGTTCCTCACTTTTTTCCATAGGCCTAAGCTGTCTCAGAAGGACACAAGATGCCTTCCTAATGTCGTGGTTGACAAGTCTTTTTTTATGCGTTCCTCCAGTTCCTCTCATCTCAAGAACAGATCAGAAAATGATACGAGACAAAGTTTATATGATACTCATAGCACCCATGTGCCCGAGTCAACCCTGGTTTGCTTATCTGGTGCAGTACTCCGCGACCAATCCCTTAGATCTCGGTCAAAACCCAGATCTCCTGACTCAGGAGGAAGGGTTTCTTCTGCGTCCTCTTCACTTCTCCCTCCACTTGACAGCCTGGATGTTGAATGTGAGGCTTTACAAACCTTAACACTTTCAGCAGATATCCAAAGAATTATCATATCAGCAAGAAAATCTTCAACCAGACGCAATTATTTCTTTAAATGGAGAAGATATGCTGACTGGCGTCAGAATTGAAACATTAGCCCTTTTTCCTCCGCACCCACAGAAATCCTTTCCTACTTACTACATCTGTCTAACGCGGGGTTAGCAACATCATCAATTAGAGTTCATCTAAGGGCTATTGCTGCTCATCATGAAAGGATCAAAGGCTCTTCAGTAGCTTCTCATCCGTTAGTTTAACGTTTTATGAAAGGACTTTTTAATCTTCATCCTCCAGTCCGCAACCTCCAGTGCCCTAGGATTTGAATGTGGTTTTATCAGCTCTAATGAGAGCCCCTTTCGAACCACTTCAGTCTGTGCATTTGAAGTATCTCACTTGGAAAGTGGTTTTTCTCAAAGCAATCATCTTGGCTCGAAGAGTCAGTGAGCTGCAGGCATTAGTTCACTTTTCTCCCTACTTGCAATTTTACCATGACAAAGACGTACTCAGGAATAGCGAACACCTTAGCTGACCATCTCAGCAGACTGTTTCTTCCCCACGTTTGTGCCTTAATTCGTTTCAGCTTTTCACATTAATCAAGACATTTCATTACCCATCTTCTTTCCCAAACCTCACAGGGACAGAAGAGAATCTCTGCTCCATAATTTGGACTATAAAAGGGCTTTGGCTTACTATAAACTAAGAACTCAACCTCACCGTTGAGCCTCACAATTGTTCGTCTCATTCATCCCTAACTCGCTAGGAGCAGCAGTTTCAAAGAGAACAACCTCCAACTGGATCTCAAATTGCATTCGCGTCTGTCACTTCTCAGCACAACTACCCTTATCCACTTCAGTCCATCGCTCATCAGGTGTGGGCCACAGCATCCTCTGTGGCGCATCTCCGTAATGTTTCTACAGAGAACATCTGTAAAGCGGTTACTTGGTCATCAGACCTGGCTGTTTAAACAAGCATTCCCGGACACCAACTAATTCTCTTACCATCAACCATACGTTATCCAGCCAGTTCTACACCTTCTCCATGTAAATATCTATAGTTAATGTTATAGCTATTGTAAATATCTTCATCTAATGTTATCCTCTCCTTTTTTTCTCTTCTCCCAGTTCTATCTCCCCTGTTATTTGTAACTGCCTACTTCCACACTAACAGGTTACTCAGTTGTTCATTGTACACCCCTGTTATATGTAAACCGGCATGATGTGTTTGTATCATGAATGCCGGTATATAAAAATCTTAAATAAATAAATAAATCAGTACACACCTTTACCGCACGTTACTGCCTTGATCAATTATCAGCTTCAGACAGTGGTCTGGGAAGAGCAGTTTTTTTCAAGTGTGCTTGGCCGACGAGACTTGACCAGGGGAAGTAGGAAAAAACCCAAACTCAATCGTGTTGCATAAATGCTTAATGGTTCACCAGCCGACCTCATTATACAAAGTTTTCTTTTTTCCTTTGGGCTTGGGACTCCCATATAGTCTGGCTAATTCAGCCTGCTTATCGACGGAAAAGAAGCAAGTTTGCTTACTATAAACTGTGTTTTCCGTAGATAGCAGGATGAATTGGCCTTGCATACCCTCCCTGGACGTGTCTCCTGTCCCAGATTTTCCATCTTTCTGCCATCTTCTAGCTTTCTCACTAACTGAAGAGACTGGGCTCGTACTTCGCATGGGAAGCACCGCACAGGCGCGGCAGTTAAAACACCGTTTACGGTAAGCAAACGTGCTTCTTACAAGGAGCTGAATTAAACCTACCTAATAGCCAGGTCTTTTGGAAATTTCTCTTGATAGTACTTTGGTAAGAAGTCAGCCTGCATTTGAATAAAAGACAAATGTTTGCTACAGTTCTGACCATCATTGATCGCCTTGGCGATTTAACAGTTGCAATCAATAGTCGTTACCCAGATAGAGCTATTAAAACTGAGATACCTACTCTCCTTTACCATTGACACTGGCTTTCTTCTTGTTGGCAGCCATGACCATGCAGTTCATCAGTCATCGGTTTCCTGAGGACCATGACCCTACCATTGGTAAGATAGCCCCTCCTTGCTGGCCATGCTTCATAATACATCTGATACTTCAAACATATCCATTCTCTGAATGTACTTTTTATTAACAAAGGGTGGGGGTAGGGCTGAGTGTGAACTTGGAATTTCTTTTCCTTTTCTTTTAATGAAAATTCAAGAAAATGAGTTTTTGGTGCTGGGCATCTGATGTGAGCCAATACTGAATAAACTTGTCCCAGACACCTTTACATTTATTGTCCTGCCCTTCTGTATGCAAACTCTGTGTAGCTCTGACATGCACTTGTTTGTTTAGTAGGCTTTGGAAATTAGTTTCAGAGAAGCAGATGCAGAGTTTAGTGACCATGCCTAAGCAGTGGTCATTAATAGAGCGATTAAAGGTGTTTATAGACGTTGATGGGGAAGGAAATACTGACACCAGTTAGTTTTTTGAGAAAATGTGCGTTCAGATCGCAGGGATTTATTTTTGTGGTCCTTCATTTGGTAAAGGGCATGTAGCTGAATAGATACCTTTTCCCTCTCTTTTAGAGGATGCTTATAAAATCCGGATTCGGATTGATGATGAGCCAGCAAACTTGGATATCTTGGACACAGCTGGACAGGTATGGCAGGACATGAGGCACTGACAAAAAAATATGGCGCAGTCCTGCTGCTTTCTTTATGAGGTCTTTTATACATAATTTAAAAAGTGTTCATGAAGAAGTTTTTCTTATGATGGGCACGTGTATGTTCCTGTCAGTGTGAGTGAAATGTATTGTATATTTCATGATGTTGCATCTAAAGCATGGTGAGACTAGGACAGTAACCATTCTGTCTGCAAAATCTAAATTGTGGTTCCTTTCTGCTTTCAGGCAGAGTTTACAGCAATGCGGGACCAGTACATGAGAGCAGGCGAAGGATTTATCATCTGCTACTCAATCACGGACCGTCGGAGTTTCCACGAAGTGCGGGAACTGAAACAGCTCATCTATCGGGTCCGGCGCACAGACAACACGCCAGTGGTTCTTGTTGGAAACAAGTCAGATCTGACCCAGCTCCGACAGGTAATGGATGCAGGAATGAATGACACAAATGAAGAGTGCTAGTAACCAAAGTAAAACACATCTTGAAGGATTTTTTTCTCTTCTGCTTGCTGAGTTGAGGGTTGCTTCAGAAAATTACCTCCCCCAATTTATATAGAAATAGAAAATGGTGGCCTATCCACTTCTGCTCAGCTTTATAGTCCCTTCCCCTTTGCTTATATCATGCTTTCTTGAATTTAGATACTATTTCACGTATCCATGAAAAGTATTTCCTTCCTTAGAGCACGCCCAAGTCTGCCTCATTCCAGAGCCCCCTTTCCATTAAAAGACCTGCCTCTTGTGCAGTTATGCCTTTGAAGCATTAAAATGTCTCTATCATATCTCCCTTAGCCCCAATTTCCTCTAGGGTATACAGGTTTAGATCTTTGTCTGCCTCCACATGCTTTATGATGAAGGTTGTTGACCATTTCAGTAGCCACCCTCTGGCCCGACTCCAGCCTGTTTATATCCTTATGAAGTTGCGGTCTCCAGCATTGTTCACAGTATTCCAAGTGAAGTCTCACCAGGGACTTAATACAGGGGCAATATCACCTCTTTTCTTACTGGCTATTCCTATAAATCTAGGTATCCTCCTGGCTTTTGCCATCGCTTTGTCTACATGTTTGGCGACTTTGAGATGATCAAATATGATCACCCCCAGATCCTACTCTTGTTTCCTGCATAGGAGAATTTCACCCATACACTGTACCACTCCCTCGGGGTTTCTGCTGCCCAAATTCATGGCTCTGTATTTTTTAATATTAAATCTTGGCTGTCAGACTCTAGATCAGGCGTGGCCAGCTCCGGTCCTTGAGAGTTACGAACAGGCCAGGTTTTCAAGACGTCCACAATGAATATGCATATGAGAGATTTGCATGCACTGCTTCTGTTGTATGCAAATCTATCTCATTCATATTCATTGTGGATATCCTGAAAACCTGGCCTGTTTGTGGCTCCCAAGGACCAGAGGTGGCCACTCCTGCTCTAGATTATTACATAAGAACATAAGATTTGCAATGCTGGGTCAGACCAAAGTCCATCAAGCCCAGTAACCTGTCTTCAGCAGTAGCCAATCCAGTTTCTCTTTGCTTAGTTTGTGGCCAATGCAATACATTTTGCAGAAAGCGGGCGCTGACCTTTCAGCGCCCGCAAAGGGGGGGGGCATGCAATATGCAAATTAGGGGGTCACGCTAGCAAGGAGGCGCTAGGGTCGCTTGCGCGACCTTAGCGCCTCCTTGCTAACGCGACCCTGCGGCGGCTGCCTGTTATGAAGACAGACGCTGTAAACTCGGCGTCGGTCTTCATAAATCTGCGGTCTGCCAAGGTTTGGTTTTTTTTTTCTATTGAAGAAGTACCGAAAAGCAGTTGTTTCTGTTTTTCTGTACTTCTACACGCGCTTAGCTATTGACGCCTGCTCCAGAGTAGTTGAATCTCAAGTGGATTGTGATATATTGCATGAGGACCTTGTGAAACTGGAAGATTGGGCATCCAATTGGCAGATGAAATTTAACGTGGACAAGTGCAAAGGGAAAAATAACCCTTGCTGTAGTTACACAATGTTAGGTTCTATCTTAGGAGTTGCCACCCAGGAAAGAGATCTAGGCGACATAGTGGATAACACATTGAAATCGTCGGTACAGTGTGCTGCGGCAGTCAAAAAAGCAAATAGAGTGTTAGGAATTATTAGGAAGGGAATAGTTAATAAAACAGAAAATATCATAATGCTTCTGTATCGCTCCATGGTGAGACTGTACCTTGAATATTGTGTGCAATTCAGGTCACCGCATCTCAAAAAAGATATAGCTGCCCTGGAGAAAGTGCAGAGAAGGGCAACCAAAATGATAAAGGGGCATGGAATGGCTGCCCTATGAGGAAAGGCTAAAGAGCTTAGGGCTGTTCAGCTTGGAGAAGAGATGACTGGGGGTGGGGGGATATGATAGAAGCGGTTATTTACTCTCTCAGATAATAGAAAGACCAGGGGGCACTCCATGAAGTTAGCAAGGAGCTCATTTAAAACAAATTGAAGAAAATTCTTTTTCACTCAGTGCATAGTTAAGCTCTGGAATTCATTGCCAGAGGATGTAGTTAACAGCAGTTAGTGTAACTGGATTTAAAAAGGTTTGGATAAGTTCCTAGAACATTGGTTCCCAACCCTGTCCTGGGGACCCCCCAGCCAGTCAGGTTTTCAGGATATCCACAAGGATTATGCATGAGAGAAAATTTTCATGCCCTGCCTCTATAACATGATGGACCCTTGGTCTGACCCAGAATGGAATTTATGTTCTTATCAACCTGCCAGTATTCTAGAACATATCAGGCCGCAACTATATAGCCGTGAAATCAGCTTTTACTCTGTCTCCATCTTCTGGCAGAGGTGCATAACCCACTTGTTGGGATTGACCTACCCTTCACTGAAGGAAAGGAAATTGAGGTGAGTAGTAATTTCTCCTTAGTTTGTTTGCTCTGCTTGCCTTGGACTGACTATCGATCCTAGTATTGTGTATATTTGGTCTGTGGGTATATTTCTAGGAACTATGTGACCCTTAGTTGTGAGGGGTCTGTGTCCCTAGAAACCACCAGGGGATAGCTTGCAGGCGGGGAACTTGTCCAGAGGCAAGCTGAAAGCCAGTTGGTGGGTGGGAGGTTGCCCGTGTAGAACAGACGGGCTTGTGCAGTGTTTGGTAGGACCCTCCAAGTGGGTACGGTGTTACCCTGAGTGGATATTAGTATCGTGTCAGTTTGACATTCTGCTAGGGCAGCGGGTCTTGTTCTTGCGGGGCCAGATTGTAATGTAGGTGGTGCATTTTCTGTCTGGTAGGTCTCTAAAGAAGAAGGCACGGCTGTAGCCCGAGAGTTCAGCTGCCCTTTCTTTGAAACATCGGCTGCCTTCCGTTATTACATTGATGATGTGTTCCATGCGTTGGTGCGGGAAATCCGCAGGAAGGAGAGGGAAATGGCGCTTGCCCTGGAGAAGAAATCCAAACCAAAAGCCAGCGTCTGGAAGCGCTTCAAGTCGCCCTTCCGAAAGAAGAAGGATTCGGTGACCTGAAAGGAGGAAACTGAATGGAGCTTGTGAACTGCACTGTCTGACCAAAGCAGTCCTTTCATCTGAACCCCTGAGCACTAAGATTACACATCCTTATGATTATCATAATTATCCTAAATAAGAAATCATATCCTACAGGAGATATTTCTAGGTTATTTTATAAAATCATTTCCCCTCCATGTCTAAGACTTAACTTGACCTGCTACACTGGTTCCCTGTTTACATTTTGATACTGTAACTAGCTGGGCATACTTCATGTCAGTGTTACCCTCTGCAAGGGGAGTTCCCACCTGTCTTCTACATCATCTTTAGATTTCCTCCTTTTAGATTTTGTAGGGATTTTAGTCATCGCTTGTCTCAAGAAGGCTTGTTTCTAACTGAACATGCTGGCTCAAGCCAGGGAATTATCAAAGGGTTACAGAGCTTTTTCCCTCTAGGTTATTACCGGTTTAAATTCAGCTCAGGTTGCTAGTGACTTTAAAAGGTGGCTTAGGTGAAATGAGATAATGCTCTTAGTCCAGTGCCAGAGGCCATAGCAGAAGTGTTCTGGGCATGGACGCTGTCCAGATTCATGAGAGTCTGCAACTTCTGCTGTCCACCTCGTCACTGGTTTGTGACCAGGGCCCCGTGAGGGGACCAAAACACATCACCCCCCCCCCCCCATCAGAAGTGTGATATTCGGCACTGAATGGAGAGTAACTTGTAGAAAAGTTCCATCCCAGGATGGAAGATCAGACACATTAGCTAATGACAACCCCTGATCCCACTAAGTGCCACATTCCTTTTAAACTGGCTCATACTTTATATTTACAAAGTGCCTTTTGTCCAGATGAAATCCAGAGTTGGTTCTAGGCTCTAGCCTTCCGGTTGCATGCAACATGTTCAGCTGTTGTTTGAGCGAGGGGAGGAAATGTTTCAGCTGGGCAAGCTGAAGGCAGGAAATGATTAAATCCTGATGGAACTGCGCAGTAGTGTGCTGTGCTGCTTGGAGATTTGCCCTTGTTTCAAGGATAAGGTAAGGACAGATCTGCAATAAACTTAAAACATTTTAGAGAGAGATAAAATAAATGATGGTTAAATTTATCTTAAAATATAGATCCCTTTTATCTCCCAGTTCAGGGTTTTCTGCTGTAAAGTCTACTGTACTCATCTGCGCCCATGACTAGTGAGTCCTGTGATAAACTTTCCTCTTCTGGCCAGTACATTATTCCTGTTTTTTCAGGAGCCCTATTTTAGTCCTAGAAGACAGGCTATATGGAAAAATGTAGTTAAAAATGACCTGGGCTTAACTTGTTCTAGAACAAGCATTGTAACTTTGGGATCCCAGTGGGTGTGCTGGATGGTGAAAGTGAAGGGATCACCTGTCCAGTTCCCCTAAGTAACTAGGAATTCTGACTCTGTGCTGGAGTTATTTAGTCCTGTTCTCATTCAGTCTGTCACTGAGGAACTTTTGAAACTGATTAACAAGTACTCCAGCTTCTTTTAAGGTGTTACAACTATTCAGCATTTCTTTGTGTACTATTTTACTTCACAATTTTGCACAGAAGGAAAGTAGTGTGTTTTATGCAGTACAAAGTCATTGAAAAACAAAATATCTTTAAATATTTTTCTATAGGTGACTAATATTGTCAGTGAAAGACTATGTAGGCACTTGTCAAATGCTTACATGAACATGTAAGCATGGAACTTGCTGATCCACATCCCTGCTGGAAGCCATGTGAGAACAGCCGAAGAGCATGTGACTGCTTTGGGTAACCAGCATTAAAGAGATGATGTGCTGAAGGAATTAATCTGACCCAAAAGTGTAGGATGTACTGTTGTTGAGTAGTTTGGAATTTCATTAGTGCATGAGATGAGTTTGTCCGTGAAGTTGGTCATGATTTACATCTGAAGTTCTGTGTAGGGTATGGTGTTTTCCAGATGCAAGAGCTGGCCCTAGCATGGTGAATCAGTGTGACAGCGCTGAAACCTGCACTCTAGCATCCTAGCAATCTTCCCACTAACCTGGCCTGGGGTTGTTGCTTCACATATAAGAAAATTATTCCTTACCTGCTAATTTTCGTTCCTGTAGTACCATGGATCAGTCCAAACAGTGGGTTGTTCCCCCTTCCAGCAGATGGAGTCAGAGCAAAATTGTAAGAACGGCTCCTTATAGGTTAGAGCGCCCTCTGCATCCCTTCAGTATTAAGCATATCCAAGCCATTAAGAACCCCATGGGATGGATCATGAAACAGATAACATTGAACCGTAAAAACTAGGACTGAGCATCAAGGTGGCCCAGAAGCTTGCAAACATGAACTAGTAGGCACATAACAGAATTAGGAAAAACCAAGCAGTCGAGCTGAGAGCAATCCCTTTCCCAGATTCTTAGGGAGGGTGTCTGGACTGATCCGTGGTACTACAGGAATGAAAATTAACAGGTAAGGAATAATTTTCTTTTCCCTGTACGTACCCGGATCAGTCCAGACAGTGGGATGTACCAAAGCTTCCTACACAGGGTGGGCCCCAGATAGCCCAGCTCGAATAACATGTGCACTGAAAGAACCAAACACTGGTGCCTGTACATTCAAGCGATAGTGATGTGCAAACATGTGCAATGACTTCCAGGTTGCCGCTCTGCAAATTTCCTGAGGAGAAATGGCCTGGCTTTCTGCCCAGGAGGCGGCTTGAGCATGAAGCGAATGAGCTTTGACCTACCGGAGGAACCCGACCCGATGTACGCGGCAGAGATCGCGGCCTTGAGCCAACGTGTAATGGTGGCTTTAGAAGCCTTGTGTCCTCGGTTGGGCCCGCTCCAAAGGACAAAGAGGTGATCCGATAAGCGGAACTCATTAGTGACTTCCAAATAACGGATGAGAACACGCTTAACATCAAGGCGTCTGAGTTCTCTGGAGTCTGCGTCTGAAAAAGACGGGAGTTCCACTGTTTGATTCATATGAAAGGCGGACACCATCTTTGGCAGGAAAGCAGGAACCGTGCACAATGATACCCCAGTGTCGGAGAAACGGAGGTATGGTTCTCTGCATGACAGCACTTGAAGCTCCGAGATCCTTCGAGCGGAACAGATAGCCACTAGGAAAACTGTCTTGAGTGTGAGATCCTTGAGGGAGGCTCTTGTCAATGGCTCGAAAAGCGGGCCGGCTAGGATCCTGAGGACCAAATTCAGGCTCCACGAGGGAGAGACACAGTGGCTTGAGATGCTTCGCTCCCCGCAAGAACCGGACGATGTCAGGATGAGACAAGAGAGGAGCACCATCCAAGTGATGCACTAGAGAGCCAAGGGCTGCCACCTGGACCCTAAGAGAATTGTAGATCAAGCGTTTGTCAAGTCCCTGCTGCAAAAAGGAGAGAATGTTGGCTACCGAAGCACGCCACGGAAGGACTGGCACGGAGTTACACCAAGTCTCAAATACCTTCCAGACTCGCACATAAGCAATGGACGTAAAAGGTTTGCGGGCTTGAAGGAGGGTGGAAACCACTGCATCGGGGTAACCATGGCATGTTACCATTATTATTATTTTGTTATTTAATAATTTGTTTTAGCTAACATTTATCTAGCTATTTAGTTAAATTTATGTATTTTAAGTTTATTTTAGTTATATTTTATTTTTACTTTATTTTAACATGTTGTAAACCGTTTTGATAAAATTTTATTTTAAAAAGCGGTATATAAATACTTTTAAATAAATAAATAAATAAAAACCGTGCCGTCTCAGCCTGCGCCGTTCAAAAGCCAGGCCGCAAGACAGAAGCAATCTGCTCGGTCGAAAAATACTGGTCCTTGACGCAGAAGGTTCGGAAGCTGAGCCAGCTGCAGAGGTCCGTCCATCGCCATGTTGACTAGGTCCGCAAACCACGGTCTGTGGGGCCACTCTGGCACCACGAGAATCACCGGCCCCTGGTGAGCCTCTATTCGTCGAAGTACTTTCCCCACCAGGGGCCACGGAGGGAACGCATAGAGAAGAAGGTTTTGCGGCCAGGGGAGAACCAGAGCATCTACTTCCTCCGCGCCGAGCTCTCTTCTGTGACTGAAGAAGCGTGGAGCTTTCGCGTTCTGTCGAGTGGCCATGCAATCGAGGTGAGGAGTTCCCCATCGACAGAAAATCAGCTGAACTGCTGCTTCGGACAGTTCCCACTCTCCGGGATCCAAGCGTTGCCGGCTCAGGAAGTCCGCCTGAACGTTGTCTACTCCCGCTATGTGAGAGGCTGCTAGACTGGCGAGGTGGAGCTCCGCCCACGCTTTCAACTTGTCCGTTTCCAGGGACATGTGACTGCTTCTTGTCCCTCCTTGACGGTTGACATTCGCCACAGTCGTCGTGTTGTCGGAGAGTATCCGTACCGCTTGGCCCTGGACCAGGGGCAGAAAACGCTGCAGCGCAAGGTGAACTGCTCTGGTTTCCAGACGATTTATCGGCCATCGTGCTTGGTCTGAGGTCCATTGACCCTCTGTCGACAGCCTCTCACACACAGCCCCCCAGCCGGATAGGCTGGCATCCGTGGTGACGATCACCCATTGAGGGATCTCCAAATCCCACTCCCCGCAACAAATGATCTAGACGAAGCCATCAGAGCAGGCTGTCCCTGGCTGGGTCCGGCAACGGTAGTTGAGCTTGAAACTCCCGCGAGACTGGCTTCCAGCGAGAGAGCAATGCACGCTGTAGAGGACGCGTATGTGCGAAGGCCCACAGAACTAAAGCTATAGTGGAAGCCATAGAGCCCAGGATCTGGAGGCACTCCCATGCCATCGGGAGTGGAAGGCAACTGAAGCGCTCTACTTGGGTGAGGAGGGCTCGCGCCCTGTCCTACCGAAGAAAAACTTTGCACAGCCTGCTGTTGAAATGAGCCCCTAGGAAATCTATTGTCCGTGAAGGGGCAAAACTGCTCTTTGCCAGATTGATGACTCATCCGAGGGAACAGAGGAGCTGGAGTACCCTGTCGACTGCCCGCTGGCAATCCTTGGACTTCGCACGGATAAGCCAGTGGACCAGGATGCCTTCCTTCCGGAGCGCCTCCGCTACTACCATCACTTTGGTGAACGTGCGTGGCACTGTTGCCAGTCCAAATGGGAGAGCCTGGAACTGGAAATGCAGGCCACGGATCTTGAAGCAGAGATAGCACTGATGATCCTGGAGGATGGGTATGTGTAGGTAGGCCTCTGTCCAATCCAATCCAATCAATAGGCTGAAATGTAAATATTGTGCTGTTCAATTTCTCCCCTTCCATCCCAAGTTTATTTTCCTTGTTTTTTGTAACTTTCCCTCTCCCTTTTTCTGATTCACTGTATTTAAAGTTCAAGGTTCTTATTGAAAATATTGTTTTTTACGTTACGTTATGCTTTACACTCCTTGTTATTTGTAAACCGGGTTGATGTGATGCCTATCATGAAACTCGGTATAACAAAAACAAAAAATAAATAAATAAATAAAAAAAATAAGGAAGCTAGAAACTCCCCCTCGTGTACCGCCGTTATCACGGAGCATAAAGTTTCCATCTGGAAACAAGGAATCTTGAGCTCAAGGATTGGACGAAAGGAGCCTTCCTTCTTGGGGACCACGAAATAGATGGAATAATGGCCTGACCCCTGTTCTCCTAAAGGCACCGAGAGGATGACCCCCCAAGTCCAGCCCTATCCTGGGTGTCGAGGAGTGGGCCGGCAATACATCATTGAGAGGACTTGGTGGGAGCACCTTGCGAGAGGCTATCCCTGGACAATCTCCGTCCCCGAAAGGAATGGGACCGGGATTGTGACCTGGAGGAGGGAGTCCTCTGCGGGAGAGTCCGTGACTGGCGGAAACGACATTGGCCCTGGAAGCAGGAGCGAATAGCAGCGAACGTCCTGCGAGGACGTACTGCGAGGACGATCCTCGGGTAACTTGTGCACCTTATTCTCACCCAGGGACTTAAATTGGCCAGTTCCTCCCCAAACAGTAACTTCCCTTTGAAAGGCAAGGAGCGCCCAGCTGAGATTTGGAAGAGGAATCTGCTGACCAGTTGCGGAGCCAAAGCAGGTGCCTGGCAGAGACCATGGACCTGGCCAGTACCCAGAGTAGGTCGTAGAAGGCATCCGCCCCCGTAAGCTATGACTGCCTCCAGTCGTTCGAGAAAGCTCTTGGGTACCGAGAAGCTGCTGCACCCATCTGAGGCCAGCTCTTTGCATAAGGGAGCTACAGACAGCTGCCCTGACTCCCAGAGTGGACACCTCAAAGACCCTTTTAAGGTATACCTCCAGCTTGTGATCCTGTATGTCCCGGAGCGCTGCATCCCCAGTGAAGGGGATAGTTCGTTTTGTGACCACCGACACTGACGCGTCCACCAGTCCTGCGTCGGGACAGGAACAGGGCTGGCCTGTCTTGAGGTTGTGCGCATGAAGAAGAACGGCCCCCTGGGCTCGAGGTGCCTTCCCCACCGGGGAGGCAGCTGGAACATAGGCCTTCGTGGGAGAGCCGCGAGCGGGGCTCCCCACAGGCACAGCATCGGAGGGGAAACAGGGCCTGCAAGAACCACCCTCCGGAATAGCAGCAGCCACACGCGGAGCTTGTGCTGGCAAGGTAAGGCTGGAGGAGCACAGAGGAATGGCGCCTCTCGGTGGGGGCTGCTCCGAGGGAGACGACGTCTCAGAGCAGCCGGCTGGAGGGGGAGGTTGGACCACCAACGTGCACCCCAGCCGGCAGAGAAGTAGGGAAGAGGATTCCTGTGAAAAGAAATAACAGAACTTACCCCAAAACAAAGATAAAGGTAGACAATGAGGGAGTACCCAAGTTCTGAATGCAAGTTTCACAGAATGGAAGGAGAAACTCCTTCACAAATCCTCTTAAGTTAGAATTTATTTTTTTTTTAAATGATCCATCTCAAGATATAAAATTGATAAGAAACCTATGAAGAAAAAAGGGAAGCTGCAGGTATGACCTTCCTCTGCAGGAGGCAGAGTAATACTGAAGGGACGCAGAGGGCGCTCTAACCGTCCTTACAATTTTGCTCTGACTCCAGCTGCTGGAAGGGGGACACAACCCACTGTCTGGACTGATCGGGGTACGTACAGGGAACTCATAGTTGAACCACACAGAACCCTGTTGTCTCATGAGATCTGTCAGCCCCACAAGGTTCAAACTATAAGTGCTCTGGAGTAGTGCCGCCTCCCCAGGTTAGCAGAAAGGGAGCATTGAGTTTGTGTCTCTGTTTCATTTTGTATTAAAGGGCCCCAACAACCCTTATTGTCTGCCCTGCCCGTTGCACAGGGGAGGGAGGGTTGGTTGTTTTTTAATAGGTAAGAGTGAACCGGTCATATTCTCATCATGGGCTATGTAGAAACACAATATGCCAGTGGTTAAGGACCGTAAGGCCCATGTAACTGCTTGAAAATCAACCTAGACTCTTCAATATACACTAAACTTATTCAGCAGTATTTCAGAGGAGCTCTAGCTCAGGGGTGTGTGTGAGAATAAAGGGCACAGCTTTTTCGATGCACCTCAGAGTTTGGGCTGTGGGCCCTGAAAATATATTTTATGACTTATGTAGAACTTCCTGTAAACATTTGTAAGTACCAGAGATACTATGACCACTGTGACAAAGTCAGATCCCTAGTAACTGATCTTTCTAAACTGCTCTGCCATTTATGATGTGATTTCAGGCAGTCTTACTGGTTAAGAGTGCCTCATGCATGTAAAACTTTAAAAATAAAGGATTCTAACAAAATAAAAACAAAATCCTTTAATACTTTGTGTGACTTGGTCTCTACTGGTGATAAACTTGATTGTTATTAAAAGACTTTGTGGTGGGGGATAGCTTAAGCACAGTGGTTGCTGTGTTCCTGTCAATATTCCAGATCAGTCCAGACAAGTGGATTTTGCATCCCTACCAGCAGATGGAGGCAGAGAATAAAATCTTTTCCAGCATTGCTACTTAACCGAGAGTGCCACCTGCAGTCCCTCAGTATTTCTCAGTCTCCAGCAGATGGTAGAGGTGCAAACCTGCAGTCTGAAGAACAGACTAGTTAAAGCTGAAGAAAAGATAGGAGAAAGAAAAGTCAAGTCTAAAAGAGGTGCACCCTGCGGTGTTAGGCAACTTCATGGGCCATCCCTCAGGTTGAGCCGGGCATGTGGAAGGTTGGCAATCCCTGTGCTGCTTTAGCCCACATCATCCAGGGGATTGGAAAACCAGAGATCCTGTTTCCCTCCTTCCGCCTTAGGTCTTCATCCCTACATCTTCAAGAGCAGGGAAGTATAAGAAAATTATTTCTTACCTGCTAATTTTCATTCCTGTAGTACCATGGATCAGTCCAGACGGTGGGTTATGTCCCCCATCCAGCAGATGGAGTCAGACAAAGCTTCGGAGGGTGCTGCCTTATAAACCAGTGCACCCTCTGTGGGTCCTCAGTATAGAGAATATCAGAGCCATAGCCAGAAAATAATGGATCAAGCTAACCAACCACACCTGAGTATGATAAAAATATAACAAAGACAACTGGTGCTATGAAGTGAACTTGCAAAAAGAACTGTGAAACAGCCTCTGAAATGTAGAGGTGAACACCTGAATAGAACAGACAGATTAGCAAAGGCAGAAGGGAAGGTTGAGCAGGAAACCCCAATCCCCAAAATTTTTAGGGAGGGTGTCTGGACTGATTCATGGTACTACAGCACCGAAAATTAGCAGGTAAGAAATAATGTTCTTTTCCCTGTACGTACCAGGATCAGTCCAGACGGTGGGTTGTACCAAAGCTTCCCTACAGAGGGTGGGCCCCTGAAAGCCCTGCTCGAATGACCCTGTTGCCAAAGTAACCGGAGGTCGGCGACTGGAGATGCAAGCGATAGTGCCTTGCAAATGTATGCAATGATTTCCAGGTCGCCACCCGGCAGATGATCTGAGAGGAGACAGCCTGGCTTTCCGCCCAGGATGCCGCCTGAGATCGGAGAGAATGTGCTTTGACACCCAGAGGGGGTGGTCGACCCGCTCCTATATATGTTGCCACAATAACTTCTTTGAGCCATCTAGCGATTGTTGTCTTCATAGCCTTAGAGCCTTTCTTTGGGCCAGACCAAAGGACAAACAAATGGTCTGTCAGACGAAAATCACTGGTGACCTCCAGGTAACGGATCAGAATGCGCTTAACATCAAGGTTGTGGAGATCCCGTGAATCATCAGCAGAGAAGGACGGGAGTTCTACCGTCTGATTCAGATGAAATGCAGAGACCACCTTGGGCAGGAACGAAGGCACTGTACGCAGGGAAACTCCCGGGTCTGTAAAACGGAGGTAAGGCTCCCTACATGACGGCGCTTGTAGTTCGGAGACCCGGCGGGCAGAACAAATGGCCACCAGAAAGACCATCTTGAGAGTGAGGTCTTTGAGAGTGGAGGCGCGCAGAGGTTCGAAGGGAGGGCCGGCCAAAATCCTGAGAACTAAGTTGAGGTTCCAAGAGGGACAAGGGGTCTGGACTGGGGGCCTCAGGTGTTTCACCCCATTGAGAAACCAGGCGATATCCGGGTGAGAGGAAAAAGCAGAAGATGTTCCTGCAAATGGACCAGGGAACCGAGAGCAGAAACTTGGACCCTCAGGGAGTTGTAAGCAGGGCCCTATAGACCGTCCTGAAGGAACGCAAGGATCTGAGGCACAGAGGCCGATCTCGGTCGAGTGGAGTGAGAGGCACACCAGGATTCGAAAACCTTCCAGCTCGTATGTAAGCAACTGAGGTTGATGTCTTCCTAGCCTTGAGGAGGGTCGCGACTACAGCCTCCGGGTATCCATGGCGTCTGAGTCACCACCTTTCAAAAGCCAGGCCGCAAGGGGAGGAGGAATAACCTAGTGGTTAGAGCAGTGGACTATGAACCAGGAGACCAGGGTTCGAGTCCTGCTGTCACTCCTTGTGACCTTGGGCAAGTCACTTTACCCTCCATTGCCTCAGGAACAAAACTTAGATTGTAAGCCCCTCTGGGGATAGGGAAATACCTACAGTACCTGAATGTAAACCAGTGTGATATCTCAATTGAGATCGAATGTCGGTATATAAAAATAAATAAATAAGACAGAAGAGTTCTGCCTGGTCGAAAAATACTGGACCTTGGTGCAGTAGGCATGGCAGGTGGCCCAGGTGTAGAGGACCATCCACCACGAGGTTGATTAGGTCCGCGAACCAAGGACGGTGTAGCCATTCCGGTGCCACCAGAATGACCAGACCCTGGTGTATTTCTATTCTCCGAAGGACTTTGCCCACTAGTGGCCACGGGGGGAACACGTAGAGTAGGAGATGACGTGGCCAGGGAAGGACCAGCACTTCCACGCCTTCTGCAACGTGTTCCTGTCTACGACTGAAGAATCGCGGTGCCTTGGTGTTGTGAAAAGTGGCCATGAGATCCAGACGAGGGTTCCCCCAACGATGAATGAGAAGCTGCATCGCCTCCTCAGAGAGTTCCCACTCCCCGGGATCTAAACGTTGACTCAGGAAGTCCACCTGAATGTTGTCCACGCCCGCAATATGAGAGGCTGTAAGACGGGAGAGGTGAATCTCTGCCCACGACATCAAGCGGGCCGTTTCCAATGAGATATGTCGACTCCTTGTGCCCCCCCCCTGGCGGTTGATGTACACTACTGTGGTCGCGTTGTCCGAGAGGATCCTGATCGCACGAGAGGAAGAAAGCGTTTGAGTGCCAGACCTACTGCTCTCGTTTCCAGACGATTGATTGGCCACGCTGCTTGGGCCTTTGTCTATTGTCCCTGCGCTGAACGCGTCTGGCACACTGCCCCCTAGCCGACTAGGCTGGCATTGGTGGTGACCACCACCCAGTCCTGGATTTCCAGGGGCATGCCCTGCGCCAAATGGAGCGGGTCTAGCCACCAGAGCAGGCTGTCTCTGATGAGCTGGGGGAAAGGGAGGATGAGCTGGTACTCCTGCAACACCGGTTTCCAGCGAAAGAGTAACGCCCTCTGCAACAGGCGCATATATGCAAATGCCCACGGTACGAGATCGATAGTGGACGCCATGGATCCCAGGACCTGAAGGTGATCCCAGGCTGTGGGAAAGGGAAGACAAGAGAAGTGATGAACCTGCTCCCGGAGCGACTGGGCCCGATCCAGTCACAGGAAGACCTTGCCCCTTGCCGTGGCGAAGCACGCACCCAGAAAAGCCAAAGACTGTGAAGGAATGAGACTGCTCTTGGCAAAGTTGACAACCCAACCGAGGGATTGAAGAAGCTGTACCACCCGGGTGACAGCTGCATGACCCTGTATTAGTGTCTTTGCCCGAATGAGCCAATCGTCCAGATATGGATGAACTGGTATACCTTCTCGTCAGAGAGCTGCTGCCACGATTACCATTATCTTTGTGAATGTTCATGGGGCGGTCGCAAGACCAAATGGGAGGGCTTTGAATTGGAAATG
Source organism: Rhinatrema bivittatum (assembly GCF_901001135.1). Taxonomy (NCBI): domain Eukaryota; kingdom Metazoa; phylum Chordata; class Amphibia; order Gymnophiona; family Rhinatrematidae; genus Rhinatrema; species Rhinatrema bivittatum. The sequence goes on from NC_042630.1 coordinate 28,914,112, forward strand.
CTGGCCCAGGATCTTGAAGCGGAGAAAGCACTGATGTGCTTTGAGGATGGGGATGTGAAGATAAGCCTCCGTCAGATCGAGGGAGGCAAGAAATTCTCCCCGATGCACCGCCGCAATCACTGAGTGTAAAGTCTCCATCTGGAATTGAAGGACCTTGAGGGACTTGTTGACCACCTTGAGATCCAAGATCGGACGGAAGGATCCCTCCTTCTTGGGGACCACGAAGTACATTGAATAGTGTCCTGAACCCACCTCTTCGGAAGGAACTGGAAGGATGGCCCCGAGAGCTAGGAGTCTGTTGAGAGGCTGCCGTACAATGAGCTGCTTTTGAGGTGGTCTGCAGGGAGAGAAGAGAAATCTGTCTCTTGGGGGTCGAACAAAATCCAATGCATAACCGTGCTTTAGGATGTCTAGAACCCACTGAGCCGAGGTGATTCGGACCCACTCCTCGTAGAAAAGACATATTTGCCCCCCGATCCTGGGGGTCGAGGAGTGGGTCAGTCTGGCATCATTGAGAGGACTTGGAGGGAGCCCCTTGGGCCACCCCGTCCCTAGGTGGTCTGCGGCCTCGAAAGGAATGAGTTCACGACTGAGATCTGGAAGAGGGAGTCTGAGGCATCGTCTGTCTAGTAGTGCAAAAATGGCGTCGTGTGCAGAACAGACTTCTGGAAGGATTAAACGATCTCGAGGATCGTGGACTGTCTTCAGGCAGACGATATACCGCATTCTCACCAAGTGACTTGATGATCTGGTCCAAATCATCCCCGAAGAGAAATTTGCCCTTAAAAGGAATAGATCCCAGACTTGACTTGGATGAGGAATCTGCCGACCAGTTGCGGAGCCAGAGGAGACGTTGCGCCGAGACTACAGAAACCATGGATCTTGCCAGCACTCGTAGTAGGTCATACAGGGCATCTGCTCCATAGGCTATAACCACCTCTAGGCGGTCTGCCTGGCTTGCTTCCTCTGGCGGTAGGTCCTGAGAGGTAAGGAGTTGCTGAACCCAGTAAAGCCCCGCTCTTTGCGCAAGCGAGCTACAGATGGCCGCTCGGACTCCCAGTACAGAAACCTCAAATACCCTTTTGAGGTAGACTTTCAGCTTCCTGTCCTGCAGAATGCACAGGGCCGTGCCTCCTGTAACCGGGATAGTTGTCCGCTTTGTGACAGCTAAGACCACAGAGTCAACCTTTGGAACCTTAAGAAGATCTAAAAAGTCCTCGGGAAGAGGGTATAGTTTATCCATCGCCCTGCTGATCTTCAGTGAGGCTTCGGGCGTATCCCATTCTCTGGCCAACAGTTGTAGGAAGGTGGGATGGGTAGGGAAGGCCCTGGACGGAGAGCGGAGGCCCGCCAGTACTGGGTCCTCCTTCTTCCCCGAGGTGGAAGGTCCCGGTGGATCCTGGGGAGCCTCAATGTCCAGCTCTTGAAGAATATGTGGAATGAGAGCATCCAACTCGTCCCTCTAGAAAATCAGGAGCACCCTCGGGTCATCCCCTTCCATCTCTGCGGCGAGCAGGGGATCATCCAGGCCAAGTAGGGGGTCATCCAGACTCAGATCTGGAGCTGAATCAAACCCCCCCCCCCTGCAGGTGAAAGCGAGAGACGCACCCGGGAGGTCCCACTGGGTCCTGGGCTCCCTGGGGAACCTCCTCAGGAGGAGTATCAGCTGCCCTGGGGACTTTGGGAGGCGGGGGTCCCGCTATGGAATCTGGAGGCTGGGCCATCCTTGCCAAATAAGCATTGTGCATCAGTAGAACAAAGTCTGTGGTAAACAGAGGAGGACCCGGGGGGGGGCAGAGTAGAGGAGGTTCCAGGCTGTAAATGGATTCCCAGGGGCAGAACCGGTGGTGGAATGTCAGAAAAATCCTCCCGATCGTCTCCTGCAGGCAACGACATGACTGGCTCTGGGACCAAAATGGCCGCCGTTCCCACGCGAAGCGGAATCTGAGCTGGCCCCTGTTTCTGAAGGCGCGCTTGACTGTCCCGGCGGCTGAGAGGTGCCCTCCCCACCAGGGAGGCACCGCGTGCATATCCCATCATGGGATAACCTTGATCCCGGTTCCCCGCCCGCTGAGCTTCTAAGCGCCCTCGACATTTATTTATTTATTTGGCACTTTTATATACCGATATTCATGTAACAAGTTACAAATCACTTCTGTTTACATTATAACAATAACCATTGCAAAGGATGCATTACATTAAACAGGAAAACAAAACTTGGATCCAATGAAATGGGATTAAACAGAGAGATAACTTGGAGGTGTATAGCTCAGTGTCTAAGAAAGAGACACTGGGATTGGGAATTGAGTGAGAAAACGTTTGTTAGATCGTCTGTACTCAGTGCGGCTTGCTAGTGATGAAGTTCTACTACCAAAGCTGCATAAGAGGATCAAAGGGTCGTCAGAGTTAGGCATAGGCTTCGCTAAACAACCATGTCTTTAGTCTTTTCTTAAAGGTGATTGGGCATTGTTCTAGCCGGAGCTCTGGTGGTAGCAAGTTCCATTGCGTTGGTCCAGACATGGAAAGGGCTCTCTTCCTTGATGTGGATTTAATGGGGTGGGCCAGCAAGGTGTCTCTATATGCTGACCTCACTGGTCTGGAGGGAATGTGTGGTCGAAGTGGGAACTTAAGCTCCAGGGGAGTGATGTTGTGAATGGCTTTATGGATGATCGTTAGAACTTTGTATAAGATTCTGAATTTGATTGGGAGCCAGTGCAGGTTCCACAGGATGGGTGTAATATGGTCTCTTTTGTTGGTCTTTGTCAGAATCCTTGCTGAAGCGTTTTGTAACATCTGAAAGGGTTTGATGGTATTGGCCAGGAGGCCGAACAGAAGAGAGTTGCAATAATCTATTTTTGAAAAAATGATTGCTTGGAGGACTGTCCAAAAGTCTTGGAAATGGAGGAGGGGTCTCAATCATTTTAAGACTTGAAGTTTAAAAAAGCAGTCCTTGGTGGTGGTGTTGATGAAACTTTTGCAGTTCAGTTGGTTGTCCATGATGACTCCTAGGTTTCTGACTTGGGGAGAGAAGACTGGTTGATTAGCAGGGTGTGTGTTGGATAAAGAGTGCTTTCCTTCTTGGGAGATGAGGAGGATCTCCGTCTTCTTGGTATTTAGGATCAGGTGAAGGGACATGAGGGCAAGGGGGGGGGAGGGGTAGAGAGCCGCGATGAAGCAGAGACAGCGCCGCGGGCAGCAGGAAAATGCTTCTGCTATTAGCCACCGACCCCAATGAACAAGTGCCAGCAGAGGAATGTAGCCTCTCTGCGGTCAGCAGCCCCGGGGAATGCGCATCTCGGGGCAGCGGGTCGGAACGCGAGGGGGGGAGGGGAAGAGGTTGAAACCTCCAACATCCACCCCCAGGAGAGCTGATTTGAGGAGACCTAGAAGAAAAGATAAAAAATCACAAAAAAACTTACCCCACTGGGAAAAGAGAAAGGAAAGGGAAGCAGCCAACGTGAACTGTCTGCAAGTCGATAGAAAATAATATGGAAATAACTTGATCCATCAAAACAAAGAACGAGAGGAAGGAAGAAAGAATAAAACTCTCTCCAAAACAGGGGCAGCCAAGGTTCCCCTACTCCTATCTGCTGGAGTCAGAAAGATACTGAGGACTCACAGAGGGTGCACTGGTTTATATGACAGCACCCTCCGAAGCCTTGTCTGACTCCATCTGCTGGACAGGGGACTTTACCCAGTGTCTGGACTGATCCTGGTACCTACAGGGAATCCTTTTTCTTTCCCTGCTTTGTTTTCTTGCAGCCCTGCTCCTTAAAATTTTTTTTTTTTAAATGGGGAAGTCTGGTTAAGGGTCTGCTTTACTCGGCAGCGTCTGTGGGGGTGGGGGGAGAGAGAGAGGGAGGAGCAGCAAATAGTTTCTGACTCTCCGATGAGCTGGGAAGCTTTGGGGCAGGTAAAGTTTACCGTGAGCAGGAATACTGCTCCTTAATGCGGTTGAAAGGCTCGAGTAGTAGCACTGCCCGTGTCTATGTTGGTGCCAACCTTGGAGCGTAGGAAGTCATGTCGGGTCTGTGGTTCACAGGGTGCGCGACTCAACTCGGCCGTGCTGAGTGGAGACTGCGCCGCTGGAGAAGTTACCTCAGCGGGACCATGCTTGCAGCTCAGATATCCTTCTAGCTGAATAGATAGCCTTACTGGGGCACAATCACTTCAAACTACAGGCCCTGAACACTCTCCCGTGCTGATCAGGGGGTGTTAGGCTGCTCCTGCAGCCAGCGCCAAAATATCAGACGAGGGGAGAGAGAGAGAAACTCCCTAGCTGTTGCTCCACGAGCAGACACAATGGCTGCCATCCTCTCCCACCTACCCCCCCAGGCCTTCCTGAATGGGACCCGATGGCCTGGAGCAGGTGCCTAACTAATTCAGATACACCAGACACTAGAGATAGCCAATAAGGTATTAAACACCCCATATTTTGTTTATTGTGATACGTACAAAGTATGTTACTAATTCCACAGAAAAAAAACAGACTAATATGTCTGAATCCATCCTTCAAGAGATGGTTTAACTGGCAACTTCCAAAATCCAGCTCCAGTATGTCTCACTGCAATCAGATGTATCACTAAAGGGATGCCACCTCCCGAGAAGAGCTAATAGCCGGTAATGGAAGTCCTAGTACAATTATTCCTGAATCAAATGGCATTTGTATTTCTTTTGCCTCTCGAATCCATCAGCAAATTTGATCATCTCACGCGTCCCCATTCCTCAATACCGGTCATGGACTGGGAGTTCTGTTCTGAGGGAATTAAAACCTGACCTGACAGGTAGGCTAACGACCGCAGCTAAGTGGCATCCTGGGAAAGCCGCATTGCAGGGTTGGCCCTCGAGAGCCACAAACAGGCCCGGTTTTCAGGATATCCACAATGAATATGCCCGAGACAGAGCTGCCCACGACGGACCAGACAACGAGCAAAGGCGCAGTGGGACATGGAACGCACCATCTTATCATCTCAAAGGCTGCCAGCCCTGGCAATCAACTTGAGAAAACTATCATCAAGAGAGTCACTTCCTCTACTGCCCGAGGAGACCCACGAAGAAAAGGAAACCAAAGTTTGGGTTGCGTTAAATTATTAAAATGTTCGTTCCTAGAAGGTGGCAAAACGAGTCAGAAATCAAGGAGCTGCTTGTTCCCCCCCCCCCAGTCAGAAAACAGGCAGTTGGCTGGTCAGCGAGGGAATAATACATACAGAAACGTTAAGCACAGTCCCCATGCCATGACACGGTATTTGTCATGGACAACGCGTTCCATGGTGCAAACGCCAGTCCTCCGTCAGTCAGCACACGGGCCTACGGTTGCTTTAGGTGAGCCAGAACTCAAGTCGCTGGGTCTTGGTCCCCTGGTTAACCAAAACTCTCCCTTCTTCAAGCTGATGGATTATCGCCACCAAGAGATGTCTCCAGCAACGCCGCCGCCATCAGTCCTCCAGGATCTCCGCAAACATCCTCCTCCGCTTGTCCTCGGCTGCCTGGTGTTCTTCCCAGTCCCTCCTCCGCTTCAGGAAGTGCGTCAGCGCAAAGTTGCGAACGATGTGGTGCCCAAAGGGGTCGCGCTGAAGCTCCTGCTCCTGCTGGGCTGCAGAATATTCAAAACAGAAAAGACATCGAAGTGGTCACAGTGCTGCCACGTCTGTTGTTGTGCCAACTTTTATTAAAGAGGTTTTTCCACCTTAGGTCCTGAAAGGAGAAACTGAAAAGCAATAAATTATTTTATTTAAAAAAAAAAAAAAAATCCAGGTCGATGACAAAGTAAAAAAATGATATCCGGCATTGAAAAAAGCAGCAAGGCGTGAAGACGTACCCAGCTCCTGAGCCATGTTCTGCTTCGTGCCCAGAGTGGCCCCGCTCCAAATCCCGTCCAGGACTCGGCTGCCGGACTTGCTGCAGGCCAGCTGCACGTAGTGACCCTATGGACAGCAAGCGGGAGTTATTTCCAGCCAGGGGATCAGTGGAGACGACAACTTCAGCAACACGAGGTTCGGCTACCTCCCAGCGGTGGGGAAGCACGAGTTTCTTGTCAGCCTAGAAACATTTGCTGCTCAGAACTGGCTCCAAGAATTTAACCCCCCTTGTCCCACACTAAAGGTTCCACATCCTGCCCCCCCCCAGGCTAACCTTGAACTTGCCCAGGATTTTCTTCCTCTGCTTCTCCGAGACGGAGCTGCTGGCTAGCAAGGCATCGAACACGTGGCTTCCTGCCTGGCTGCAGGCCAAGGTCACGAGGTCGGCGTCGGTCATAGCAGCCAGGCTGAGCAGCACCGGCGCAGGATCGGAGAAGTGCAGGAGATGTTGCATTAGTAGTGAACCGTGGTAATTCACATCCTGCAGCCTCCTCTCTTTCAACTCCTCACCCTCAGGAAAGGGGGAGGAAAAAAAAAATAGAGTACGTTACATTGCCAGCCGGGGACTGAACTTCTCCCTCAGTACCGTCCCAGTGACCCTGCCAGCCGGGGACTGAACCTCTCCCTCAGTACCGTCCCAGTGACCCTGCCAGCCGGGGACTGAACCTCTCCCTCAGTGACCTCAGTACCGTCCCAGAGACCCTGCCAGCCGGGGACTGAACCTCTCCCTCAGTGACCTCAGTACCGCCCCAGTGACCCTGCCAGCCGGGGACTGAACCTCTCCCTCAGTGACCTCAGTACCATCCCAGAGACCCTGCCAGCCAGGGACTGAACCTCTCCCTCAGTGACCTCAGTACCGCCCCAGAGACCCTGCCAGCCGGGGACTGAACCTCTCCCTCAGTGACCTCAGTACCGCCCCAGAGACCCTGCCAGCCGGGGACTGAACCTCTCCCTCAGTGACCTCAGTACCGCCCCAGAGACCCTGCCAGCCGGGGACTGAACCTCTCCCTCAGTGACCTCAGTACCATCCCAGAGACCCTGCCAGCCGGGGACTGAACCTCTCCTTCAGTGACCTCAGTACCGTCCCAGAGACCCTGCCAGCCGGGGACTGAACCTCTCCCTCAGTGACCTCAGTACCGCCCCAGAGACCCTGCCAGCCGGGGACTGAACCTCTCCCTCAGTGACCTCAGTACCATCCCAGTGACCCTGCCAGCCGGGGACTGAACCTCTCCCTCAGTGACCTCAGTACCATCCCAGTGACCCTGCCAGCCGGGGACTGAACCTCTCCCTCAGTGACCTCAGTACCGCCCCAGAGACCCTGCCAGCCGGGGACTGAACCTCTCCCTCAGTGACCTCAGTACCGCCCCAGAGACCCTGCCAGCCGGGGACTGAACCTCTCCCTCAGTGACCTCAGTACCGCCCCAGAGACCCTGCCAGCCGGGGACTGAACCTCTCCCTCAGTGACCTCAGTACCATCCCAGAGACCCTGCCAGCCGGGGACTGAACCTCTCCCTCAGTGACCTCAGTACCGCCCCAGAGACCCTGCCAGCCGGGGACTGAACCTCTCCCTCAGTGACCTCAGTACCATCCCAGAGACCCTGCCAGCCGGGGACTGAACCTCTCCCTCAGTGACCTCAGTACCCGCCCCAGAGACCCTGCCAGCCGGGGACTGAACCTCTCCCTCAGTGACCTCAGTACCGCCCCAGAGACCCTGCCAGCCGGGGACTGAACCTCTCCCTCAGTGACCTCAGTACCGTCCCAGAGACCCTGCCAGCCGGGGACTGAACCTCTCCCTCAGTGACCTCAGTACCGTCCCAGAGACCCTGCCAGCCGGGGACTGAACCTCTCCCTCACTGACCTCAGTACCGTCCCAGAGACCCTGCCAGCCGGGGACTGAACCTCTCCCTCAGTGACCTCAGTACCATCCCAGTGACCCTGCCAGCCGGGGACTGAACCTCTCCCTCAGTGACCTCAGTACCGCCCCAGAGACCCTGCCAGCCGGGGACTGAACCTCTCCCTCAGTGACCTCAGTACCGCCCCAGAGACCCTGCCAGCCGGGGACTGAACCTCTCCCTCAGTGACCTCAGTACCATCCCAGAGACCCTGCCAGCCGGGGACTGAACCTCTCCCTCAGTGACCTCAGTACCGCCCCAGAGACCCTGCCAGCCGGGGACTGAACCTCTCCCTCAGTGACCTCAGTACCAGCCCAGAGACCCTGCCAGCCGGGGACTGAACCTCTCCCTCAGTGACCTCAGTACCGCCCGAGAGACCCTGCCAGCCGGGGACTGAACCTCTCCCTCAGTGACCTCAGTACCGTCCCAGAGACGCTGCCAGCCGGGGACTGAACCTCTCCCTCAGTGACCTCAGTACCGCCCCAGAGACCCTGCCAGCCGGGGACTGAACCTCTCCCTCAGTGACCTCAGTACCGCCCCAGAGACCCTGCCAGCCGGGGACTGAACCTCTCCCTCAGTGACCTCAGTACCATCCCAGAGACCCTGCCAGCCGGGGACTGAACCTCTCCCTCAGTGACCTCAGTACCGTCCCAGAGACCCTGCCAGCCGGGGACTGAACCTCTCCCTCAGTGACCTCAGTACCGCCCCAGAGACCCTGCCAGCCGGGGACTGAACCTCTCCCTCAGTGACCTCAGTACCGCCCCAGAGACCCTGCCAGCCGGGGACTGAACCTCTCCCTCAGTGACCTCAGTACCATCCCAGTGACCCTGCCAGCCGGGGACTGAACCTCTCCCTCAGTGACCTCAGTACCGCCCCAGAGACCCTGCCAGCCGGGGTCTGAACCTCTCCCTCAGTGACCTCAGGACCGCCCCAGAGGCCCTGCCAGCCGGGGACTGAACCTCTCCCTCAGTGACCTCAGTACCATCCCAGAGACCCTGCCAGCCGGGGACTGAACCTCTCCCTCAGTGACCTCAGTACCGCCCCAGAGACCCTGCCAGCCGGGGACTGAACCTCTCCCTCAGTGACCTCAGTACCATCCCAGAGACCCTGCCAGCCGGGGACTGAACCTCTCCCTCAGTGACCTCAGTACCGCCCCAGAGACCCTGCCAGCCGGGGACTGAACCTCTCCCTCAGTGACCTCAGTACCGCCCCAGTGACCCTGCCAGCCGGGGACTGAACCTCTCCCTCAGTGACCTCAGTACCGTCCCAGAGACCCTGCCAGCCGGGGACTGAACCTCTCCCTCAGTGACCTCAGTACCGCCCCAGAGACCCTGCCAGCCGGGGACTGAACCTCTCCCTCAGTGACCTCAGTACCGCCCCAGAGACCCTGCCAGCCGGGGACTGAACCTCTCCCTCAGTGACCTCAGTACCATCCCAGAGACCCTGCCAGCCGGGGACTGAACCTCTCCCTCAGTGACCTCAGTACCGTCCCAGAGACCCTGCCAGCCGGGGACTGAACCTCTCCCTCACTGACCTCAGTACCGTCCCAGAGACCCTGCCAGCCGGGGACTGAACCTCTCCTTCACTGACCTCAGTACCGTCCCAGTGACCCTGCCAGCCGGGGACTGAACCTCTCCCTCACTGACCTCAGTACCGTCCCAGAGACCCTGCCAGCCGGGGACTGAACCTCTCCCTCACTGACCTCAGTACCGCCCCAGAGACCCTGCCAGCCGGGGACTGAACCTCTCCCTCAGTGACCTCAGTACCGTCCCAGTGACCCTGCCAGCCGGGGACTGAACCTCTCCCTCAGTGACCTCAGTACCGTCCCCGGCTCCCTTCTACCTGGGGATGTTTCCGAGCAGAAAGCTGATTCAAGGCTCTAAGTGAGGAGCTTGCTGCTCTGTTCTTCCTGTGCATTGTTCTTTCTTTCTGGCCTTATTCATGCCCAGCTTTAAAATCTTAACCCTTGGTTCTCTTGCTCCCACCCTTGTTGGTTTTAACCATTTTCCATAATAAAAAAACCTCCCTCTTATTGGTCCTGTATGTTTGTCTAGGGAGCAGGGCAGTCCTTACGTGCATTTGTATAGAGCAGGGTACAGACATAAGCAGTAAGAGTAGTGAGCTAAACAGCGTGACGCCATTTGCCGGATAGTCACGTGGGTGCCCTTCCTCCACAATTACCTGCTCCTCCGTGGCACCCTCAGCTTCTTCCTTTCCATAATATACTTCATACGTAAGCAGAGAGAGGAAGAGCGGCGAGCAGGTGATCCGGCGGGACGCAGGCTCTGCGCAATGGAACACCTGCAGAATGCCGAAAATGTCAAAAGTGGCATCATTCACTAATCCCGGGAGGGCCAAGAGATTTCCAATGCACGCTGTCCTTCCTGCCCCTCACGCACACCTCCTCTAGCACTGGAGCAGCCTAGGGGTTAGAGCGGTGGGCTGGGAACCCGGGAAGCCAGGGGGTCAAACCCCTTCACTCTCTAGTACATCAGGTACAAACTTTGTGATCTTCCATCACGGCAGGGGGAATACCTGAACGTAACTTGCCTTGAGCTCAGATTTGCAAAGACTGAACTCGCACCTCTGCTCCACGTACACCTCTGTCCCATCAACGCACACAGACACTTCCAGGGAGCGGACAGCGAGGGCCTCCGTGAGGCGTAGGGTACGAGTCCCTGCCCCCTCACTAAAGGCTTGCACTCAGATCAGAGAGAAGCATTTAGCAGCAAAGCAACAAACTCCCACTAAACAGCCAGCTCCTACAGAGCAGACACCGGATGCACGAAAGCAAGCGCACGCACACACGCACCTCCAACAGCCGTGAGAGTCCCTCCTCCTGCCTGCACCGATGTCTCCTGCAGGCTGCTATGAGCTCAGTCATCACCCCCATGTGACCCTTCGCCAGCACGTCTTCCACTCCTGGACTGAGCTCGTCGAAGACCACTGCAAACTGAAAGCAGAAGGCAGAGATGAGCCTGGGAGCTTGCTTGGGCCATGAAAGATCCACGAGCAAGCTGATTTAAAGTCACAGAATCTCTTCTTCCTGCAGTGGGGTTTCCCCAGCCTTACAGAAGTATTTCTGTCCTCATCTTGCAGCTGCTGCGTGAGCGAAATCATGCAACCTGGGACTTTGCCCAGCGCCTGACACGGCATTCTTAAGTGATAGCAATTCCTCCCTCCCTCCCCCCCTTAAAATGGGCAAGCGAGCAGAACCTTGCGCTTTCAAACTGTTTCCTAAAAGCAGGAGAGAACCCGCTAAACGGCAGAGACATTCTCTCTGTTTGGAGCCGGCCTGTCTCTCGCAGCTCACAGTTGCTCGCTGGCTGGACTAAGGCAAAGGAAAACACCTTGACAGCACAGGGAGTTACTGCACAGAGAACATGGAAGAGAGTGTGCAGGATGTGTTCCGCCGAAAGATAATCCCTCCTCCTGTGTGTTTGTTACTGATGGCATAAAACCCCTCCAAGCCGGGCCCAGTCAAAAGATTTAAAGCACCGAGGTGGGAGAGCTCTCACCAGCTTCTTGGAGGGAAGGGCTGCTAGCAGTCTCTGGACGGTGAAGTTGGCGATCGGGTGGGCGGCGAGCATGAGCAGCTGGCCCCGAAAGTGCGAACGGAAGAGCTGCCCCAGTCGCTTCCTGTCCATCACCAGCAGGATTTCTTCCAAGAGACGGCTGCAGGTCTGATCCTTCAGAAATACCAAAAGAGAACTGGGGGGGGGCGAGGAAGGGAGGAAACAGGTGGGGGAGAGAGAGAGAGAAACAGTTATTACAGGAGAGCCGACCAGGGCCGTAAGCCCTGATCCTCGTGGGCATCTCACCCAGGCACGGTAGCTGGCGCCGCCGAACGTTAAGGGACCTGGCTGGGCTTTGAAATCAGAGTTCAGGATCAGCACCGTCAACAGATAAGAACATAACATAAGAACATAAGAAATGCCATACTGGGGCAGACCAAGGGTCCATCAAGCCCAGCATCCTGTTTCCAACATCTGGACTGTGCTTCTAGGATGGTATTATTTTTTTTTTTAACAATGTCCACGCCTTTTGCACACTTTTTACCTTTGTCGCTGCACCTTTCAGGTTTTGTTTTGGGGTTTTGTTTTTTGTTTTTTTGTTTTTTAAGTATTTTACTCATTTTATCAAAGTTTCCCTTTTGAAAATTTAGCGCTGGAGCCGTGGATGTACTTACTGTTCCTTCTTCCAGTCATTAATTCAAATTTATTCATTTAATGATCACTATTGCCATGCGGCCCCCACCACCGTTACCTCTCTCACCAAATCCTGCGTTCCACTGAGAATTAGATCTAAAATTGCTCCCTCTCTTGTTGGTTCCTGAACCAATTGCTCCATAAAATGGAGAAATTACTGACCTGATAATTTCATTTTTCTTAGTGTAGACAGATGGACTCAGGACCAATGGGTTATGCTCCCCTGCCAGCAAATGGAGACGAAGTCAGGTTTCAAAGCTGAGATCACCCTTGATACAGCCCTGCAGTGACCTCAGCCCTTCAGTATTCTCTTCAAAAGCCACTGTGGACAGACTATCGAAAATAAACTTGTCTAAAAATGGGTAACCATAACTGTACTCAACCAAACACTGAACCCCAGTAAGATTATAGATGCCCCAATCTAGGGATTGGATGAAGACTTACCCATAATCTCTTGCAATCGATATTCACTCTGCGGGCAAATCCTTGGCACCATTTTTGGGCAGCCTAGAGCAGGATGCTGAGTCCATCTGTCTACACTAAGGAAAACAAAATTATCAGGTAAGTAATTTCTCCATTTCCTGGCCTGAATGTCCACACGATAGAACCTGGAAAAGGTGTACAAGGAGGACTATGTTGTTGCTTGGCAGATGTCGACGAGAGACAGCAGTCTAGTTCCACCCATGAGACTGTCTGAGCCTCATCTGAGAAGGTAATGGCTTTCCTGCCTCCACATAGGCTCCTGTGACCACCTCAATAATCCAGTGAGCTATGGTAGCCCGTGAAGCTCGTTGGCCCTGCTTCCTTCCACCATGAAGGACAAACAGGCAGTTCTGTCTTTCAGACCCGTTCTGAAACTTCCAAATACCACACCAAAAGTCTACTGACATTCAAATGACGGAGAAGGCGGTATTCCTCCACGTCCCTGTGCTTATCTAGGGAAGGCAATGAAATGGACCGATTCAAATGAAACTCCAAAACTACCTTGGGCAAAAAGGATGGAACGGTACAAAGCCATAACGCTCCTGGACTCATCTGGCGGAATAGTTCCTGACATGACAATGCCTGCAGTTCAGAGATGCGACAGGCCGAGGATACAGCCATCAGGAACACCATTTTCAAGGTTAATAAACGCAAGGAAAGATTGCGCAGCGGCCGGACAGCGGGCCCTGCCAAAAACTCCAATACTAGATTAAGACTCCACAAGGGAACCGGCCACCGTAAGGGTGACAGAGGGTGCTTCACCCCTTTCAGAAAACGGGCCACATCCAGATGAGTCGACAGGCGGGTTCCGTTCACCTCACCCCTGAAACAGGAAAGAGCTGCTATCTGCACCTTCAAGGAGTTAAGGGCCAAACCTTCATTCAGGCTTCCTGCAAAAATTCCAGAATTAGTGGGATTTTGACCGCCCGAGGGGGGGACGGGGGACGACACACCACGTTCCTTGCACCAGGCCTCAAATACTCTCCAAACCCACACATACACTAGGGACATAGAGAACTTACGAGCGAGGAATAAGGTGGCAATTACTGCCACACAATATCCTCGCTTCATCAGGAAAGCCCTCTCAAGGGCCAAACCTTAAAAATCAAGTCGGATCCTCGTGAAGGACCGGTCCATGCTGTAGCAAGTCCCTGTGTGGTGGGAAGCATAGAGGGGCCCTCCACCAGGAATCTCCACATGTCCGCATACCATGGATGCCTGGGCCAATCTGGAGCTACTAGTAGGGCTAATCCTCTGTGGTGTTCGATTCTGCGAATGATCCTGCCCAGCAGAGGCCATGAAGGGAAGGCGTATAGCAACTCCTGGGATTGGGAACGTCGTCTCTGAAGGGTGGGGTTTTTTTTTTGTTTGTTTTTTTTAAACTTACCTGGGCTCAGCCCTTACCGGCTGAGTACAGAGATGGTCTCCGGCTGTGGGGGGAGAGGGCTTTGGCCGTCACTGCCGCGCTCGGCTTCCTGCACCCGCTGCCTTTCAGCTGCTCAACAGCAAAGCCCATGCCAGGAACCGGCTACCAGACCAAGGCTCACCTCTGAGGGATCTCGGAAATCACCTCAGGAATTCTCAACTCGGGGAGGGACCATTAGGTTTCACCGCAGGAGAGCAGGGCTCAATCTTTCCAATTTAAAAGTAGAATTTCTTTTTCCAAAAGGTACAGCGATCCCCATAGGGAAAGCGCGTCTACATCTGCTGGAGACGGAGAAATACTGAAGGGCTGAGGTCACTGCAGGGCTGTATCTAGGGCAACGTCAGCTTTGAAACCTGACTCCGTCTCGTAACTGCTGGCAGGGGAGCACAACCCATTGGTCCTGAGTCCATTTGGCTACAAACAAGGAAAATAAAATGATGCTGGTGCAATTGCTTACCTGCAGTCTGTGGAGGAGTTGCGGGAGGACAAGTAACCCAGGACAGCATCACAGAGCTCAGCACAGACCAGCGGCAGCTTCCTATGCAGCACCTGCACTGCCACCTGCAGCACCAGGCTGGCAATTTTATTGGTTACAAATACTGCAGGAAACAAAAAGGCGGGTCAGACTGACTTAGTGCTCAGTTCCTCTAGTGCAGAAGCACTGGCTGAGAGCACTCATACTGCCTGCAGTGCCAGCCTCTCCCAGCAAAAGGCACGCTAGGGAATGGTAGGGGAGCAGCTGAGGAGGGGAGATTGCAGCTCTTGCAGGTCCAGCCTCTCCCATCAGGAGGTGCTGCAGGGAACGATGCAGAAGCACTGGCTGTGGGGGGGAGCTCCCAGCTCCTGCATTCCCACCCTCTCCCAGCAGGAGGCACTGGTGCAGGAGCACTGAGTGTGTGTGTGTGGGGGGGGGTTCACAGCTCCTGCATTCCCAGCCTCTCCCAGCAGGAGGCACTAGTGCAGGAGCACTGAGTGTGTGTGTGGGGGGGGGGGGGGGGGGGGGGGAGGTTCACAGCTCCTGCATTCCCACCCTCTCCCAGCAGGAGGCACTGGTGCAGGAGCACTGAGTGTGTGTGTGTGGGGGGGGGTTCACAGCTCCTGCATTCCCAGCCTCTCCCAGCAGGAGGCACTAGTGCAGGAGCACTGAGTGTGTGTGTGGGGGGGGGGGGGGGGGGGGAGGTTCACAGCTCCTGCATTCCCACCCTCTCCCAGCAGGAGGCACTGGTGCAGGAGCACTGAGTGTGTGTGTGTGGGGGGGGGGGGGGGGGGAGGTTCACAGCTCCTGCATTCCCACCCTCTCCCAGCAGGAGGCACTGTAGGGAATGGTGCAGGAGCACTGGGTGGGGGGAGGCTCACAGCTCCTGAGCTCCCAAGTCCCTTCCAGCAGGAGGCACAATGGGGAACGATGCAGAAGCACTGGCTGTGGAGGGAAGTGGGAGAGATCATATTTCCTGCAGTCCCAGCCGTTCCCAGCAGGAGGCACTATACAGAATGGTGCAGGAGTATTAGCTATGGAAGCAGGGGAGGCAACCGGAGCGTTCACAGCTCCCACAGTCCCAAGCTTTAACAATTTCCAGTCACCACTGCTACAGATGCTTCCGAGACTGACGTTGCCTCCCACCTGCAATGTTCTCTTGGAAACAGCTGGTTATCTCCTGTAACTGTTCCAGGAAGCTTTCTGGCACCTCAAACGCAGTCTGTGCTTTGCTCTCCGGGGTATCCTTCCTACCTGAGAGAGAGACAGACAGACAGACTTGCAGTAGGGTGAGCAGCAGAAGAAACTCTCAGTCATCGGAGGTTCAGGGTTTCATAATTCTGACAATAGTGGCTGACGAGAGAAAGACTCCCGACGGCTCCCTGATGAGGGCTGCATGTACAGAGAGAGTGTATGGAATTGAACCTTCTCCCAACTGCCTGACAGCTCTCTCCCTGGCCGTGGGAGGCTCCCCTCTCAGAATGAGGGCTCCCCACCTCCGCCTCAATCTCCTTCCCCGGCCATGCTCTCTCCTCCCCAACCTACTCACCTTCTCCTATTGCATATTGCCAGCTCCGCCCTAGTGAGCCGTTCACCTTCCAGCACCGTGCGGCTCTCGGCGATCTGAGTCACGCGGGGGCCTGCCCTCCCGCTCAGATCTCACCGACTCACAAGAGCAGGGTCAGCGTTCAGGCGCTACGCAGCCGAGACTCACCGAGGGCCGGGTGGTGCCGGAAGGAAACAGCTGTGCCAGGGGCGGCAGAATTCACGGGAGACGATTAGGCCACCCAGGTTCAGAAACGCTGGGTCTGTGCTGCGCGTCTGTAGCCAGTTCTCCCAACCCCAAATCTGGTGATCTGCTCACGTCCCCAGCCCAGCACTTTTCCCTAGTGCCTGACCGTCTCGTCTTGTTTTAAAGTAATTCGATATTGCAGGTTTCACAGGCCTTCCTCTATCCACCTAGCCGGCGTCCTTTCTCCTTAACGTACACATTGCCTGCAAACCCCTGCAACGTCCACAGATAAACCGACACAGGACAACTAAATCCTTCTCTCACTTTTCTCTTGTCTAAAGACATAGTAGCTCCGGCTTACGAGGCACCCTTAAGCCTCAGGAGAAGTCAGAAATGAAATTACAGGTGAGCAGGTCTGCTGGGGGGGGGGGAGAGGGATCAGCATAGGTCTCCCTTACCCTCACCTGCACAACCCTGCGCTCCTTTCCTCGTGTTCGCGTGCTTCAGAACAGTCCCCGCCAGAACCTGCAACAGCGTCCGCACCACAAAGCTGCCGTGGGTGTTCCTGCTGTACTCCAGGAACCTTTCCTTCACGCCTGCACACAGGCGCACGACGGCACCCTCGGGTGTCCCGGCAGCCTCTCCCTCTGCTGCCTCCACCTCGTCCTCCTCGGCACCGGCGGCTCCCTCCCGGAATCTGGGGTACTGCAAGAGAGCCGTCTGCATGACGTGAGCCCCGCTTCGGTGACAGGCCAGGAGGGAGAGGTGACTCCCCAGGATGGAGAGGAGGTGCAGAGCCTGCGGAGGGGAGGCAAGCTCCAGCAGCCTCTGCAGCACCACACTCCCCAGGGTGTCTGTGGCGAGGGCAGGCTCGATGCCCTTCACTTCTTCAAACACATTCCTCAGAAAGAGCCCTGCAAATGTGGCGTGAAAAGCGAGAATCAGAGAACGGAAATAGCATCATCGGGAAAAAGCAACTCAGTAGGTCAGGTGTGTGTGTGCGGTCCTAACCAATGTCCTGAGTGACTGTTTCAAGCACAGGCAGCCCCTATGCTCTGTCATGTTCTTCTGTGAAGAAAGCTCAGAAAAGACTACCCCAAGATTAACAAAGATGAGAACAGATAATGACATCTCTATCCAGTCTCATTTCCTGCTGCAGTACCACAACTTACGAGGCACCCTTAAGCCTCAGGAGAAGTCAGAAATGAAATTACAGGTGAGCAGGTCTGCTGGGGGGGGGGAGAGGGATCAGCATAGGTCTCCCTTACCCTCACCTGCACAACCCTGCGCTCCTTTCCTTTATGTAAACCGGCATGATGTGTTTCACGAATGTCGGTAAATAAAAGTTAATAAATAAATAAATAAATAAAACTTTTGTTTCACCTCTGTCTTTACCCCTCACTCCCCCACAGCTAAGGATCCTCTGTGCTTATCCCAGGCTTTACCCCTCACTCCCCCACAGCTAAGGATCCTCTGTGCTTATCCCAGGCTTTACCCTTCACTCCCCCCATAGCTAAGGATCCTCTGTGCTTATCTCAGGCTTTACCCCTCACTCCCCCACAGCTAAGGATCCTCTGCTTATCCCAGGCTTTACCCTTCACTCCCCCCATAGCTAAGGATCCTCTGTGCTTATCTCAGGCTTTACCCCTCACTCCCTCACAGCTAAGGATCCTCTGTGCTTATCCCAGGCTTTACCCCTCACTCCCCCACAGCTAAGGATCCTCTGTGCTTATCCCAGGCTTTACCCCTCACTCCCCTCATAGCTAAGGATCCTCTGTGCTTATCTCAGGCTTTACCCCTCACTCCCCCACAGCTAAGGATCCTCTGTGCTTATCCCAGGCTTTACCCCTCACTCCCCCCACAGCTAAGGATCCTCTGTGCTTATCCCAGACTTTACCCCCTCACACCCTCTCACAGCTAAGGATCCTCTGTGCTTATCCCAGACTTTACCCCTCACACAGCTAAGGATCCTCTGTGCTTATCCCAGACTTTACCCCCTCACACCCTCTCACAGCTAAGGATCCTCTGTGCTTATCCCAGACTTTACCCCTCACACCCTCTCACAGCTAAGGATCCTCTGTGCTTATCCCAGGCTTTACCCCTCACTCCCTCACAGCTGAGGATCCTCTGTGCTTATCCTGCTATGCTTTTTCCCCCCACATCCTCTACTCTGGGAGGCTGTTCCCACCACGCTCTCTGTGATGAAATGCTTCTTTCTATTATTTCTGAGGTTACCTGCCTCCAGCTTCTTATCATAAGCTCTTGTCCTACAAAACAGTTGCAAGAAACTAGTGAAAGTGAAAGAAAAACATATTTAGAAAGTGGATGCTCAGCTTCCCTTACAGAAATAACTCCTAGAAAGTTTGTACAACTAGAACTCTGCTCACTTTTCTCCTCCTCAGAGTCGAAATCTTGCTGTAGGGTTTCGTGCACTCGTCGGAAATACCCCACCGTTTTGGGGTCCAGCTTAGGCTGTTGCAGGTCCTTGGGGCCACGAGCGTCTTGCTGCTTCAATCCCTTAGGGAGCTTCTCAGCTTTTCGTGATCCCTCCGAGGGAGGCTCTCCAGCCTCTGAGGGCGAAGGCTTTGCTCTACCTTGGGAAGAGGCGTCACTTCCCTTCTTGCTGTAACTTTTCGTCTTTTTTACTTTATCAGGTTTACCCATAGCTGAATTCTGTCTCTTTTTCCTCTTCCTCTTCTTATCCTCCTTGGGTTTCTCCTTTATTCCCATGATTTTAGGCTTTTGGCTTAATCTTTACCTGCCATGGAAAATAGAAGACAAGAGGACAGTGTAACAGGGCCACAGAAACAAAATATGAGAGCAGGCAAGGACAATAAGGCCCATTTGGTTTGCCTAAATCACTTCATGGTGCAATGCCACAGACCCCTTCCTAATCTTCGGCTTTCTCCTCACAATTAAGGCTCTTTTGCGTTTAATCCTGGGTATCTTGAAAGGAAAATTGGTTCTTACCTGCTAATTTTCGTTCCTGTAGTACCACAGATCAGTCCAGACTCCTGGGTTTTGCCTCCCTGCCAGCAGATGGAGACAGAGAAAGTTTCACTGACCCTGTATATAACCCAGTGTTTCACTGACCCTGTATATAACACTGGGTTATATACAGGGTCAGTGAAACTTTCTCTGTTATATACAGTCCCCTCAGTATTGACCTGTACCCAAGCCAAGATGACAGCAACCACAAATTTCTAAGTAAACTTCTAAGCAAACTTACTCCCTTCCAACGAGCTGGAAGAAAGTGAAGTTGCCCAAAGAGACAACCAAAAACTCTTTTCCCAAATTTAACATAAGCGATCAGCACTGAAAACCTCCAACTCCACACTATATTCAAAGCAACAGTACGAGTGGCGGACTCTCCCCCCTCCCAATAAATGGGCAGGTCTCTGGACTGATCTGTGGTATTACAGGAATGAAAATTAGCAGGTAAGAACCAATTTTCCTTTCCCTGTACGTACCCAGATCAGCCCAGACTCCTGGGATGTACCCAAGCTTCCCTTAACGTGGGAGGGACCTGGAGAGCTCCACTCGTAGAACCCTCTCACTAAAGCACACGGAAGCCAGAGCCCCGACATCCAAGCGATAATACCTAGCAAATTTCACGCAGAGACACCTAGTGTGGCTCAGTCCAGGAAGTCATCTGAGAACGTGTCACGTGTGCCCCTAAACCCCCCAGCAGCAGGTGTCCTTTAGAAATGTAAGGCGACTCGATCGCTTCCTTCAGCCACCGCACAATTGTAGCCTTAGACGACTTATTTCCCTTCTCTGGACCACTCCACAGTACAAAGAGGAGATGCAATCTATGGAACTCATAAGTGATGCAAGCCTCAGTAAAGCACGCCTCCAATTTAAGAGCCTAAGCTCCTCCGCATGAGGGGTGGAGGGATCCAAATCCACAAAAGCTGAAAGCTCTACTGTCTAACTAAGATGGAACACGAAGACTACATCAGGCAGAAAAGAAGGCACCATACATAAAAATACCCGCAAATCAGACATCGGTAGGAAGGGATCTAGAAACGACAGCACCTGGAGCTCCGAAATTCTCCTGGCTGAACAAATTGCCACCAAGAAAACCACACAATCCTCTAAGGACTAGATTCAGATTCCAAGATGGACAAATGTCCTGCACCCGAGGACACAAGTTCTTAGCTCCCTGAAGGAACCATAGAACATCCGGATGCGCGGACAGAGGATACCCTTGTCCTTACCCCGGAGACAACCCAATGTCTTACCTGGACACTCAGAGTTAAAGGCCAGTCCCTTGACCAGAACCTTTCTATTGAAAAGCCAAAATATGTGACACCATAGTCTGAACAGACTGAGGCTGCACTCTTAACAGCAGACCAGGACTCGAAGATCCTCCAAATCCGCACATACATCAAGGATGTCGAAGGTGGAAATAACCACTTTGGAATATCTCCTCCATCTCCATTGTCTCCTCTCAGAAGCGAAGCCGTGAGAAAGAAGTGAGCCGCCTGACCCAAAAATATTGGGCCCTGGTGGAAAACAGTCAACCAAAGTCCGAACCTCAGGGACCCGACTAAGACCATGTTGATCAGATCTGGGAAGCATGGTCGACGCAGCCACTTTTGGGGCTACCAGGATCACGTTGCCTGGATGTTTCTCTATCCGCCATAATCCCTTGTTCACCAGAGGCCATGGGAGGGAAGACAAAGATGAATCCCTCAAATCCACAGCAGCACCAGAGCTCAGATTCCTTTTACAGTGTTCTTTTCAGTGGCTGTAAAACCACAATGCCTTGGTATTCTCTTTGGTTGGGATACCACCATCTTCCGTGAATGAGACACATTGCTGCCTCCGACAGCTCCCATTCCCCGGGGTCTAACTTTCTCTGACTGATAAAGTCCGCCTGAATGTTGTTCACTCTGGCGATGAGAGACACTGTCAGCCACTCCAAGTGCTGTTCTGCCCAGAGGATCAAAGCCCAGATCTCTCGAGCCACTGCCTGATTCTTGGTTCTGCCTTAACGGATGATGTAGTCACATCGTCACGTTGTCTGATAGGATCCGTACTGGAAGACCACATAACCTTGGCAGACAGGCAAGTGATTCGAAATGCACCGCTCTCGTCTCTAACCGATTGTTAAGCCATGAGGCCTCCGGCTTCGACCACTGGCCCTGCACCGACTGATTCTGCCACACCGCCCTCCATCCAGAGAGGCTTGCATTGATGGTGACTATTACCCAAATCTTTCGCGCACAAGTACCTGCGCAAATACGCGCTCGTTTAGGTTGCAGTCTTTCGCGCACAAATACCTGCGCAAATATGCTCTCAAGTCTAGGTCACAGATGTACACACTTAAATCTAGGCCATAGCCTTACACGCACAGGGCCCAGCACAAGCAATCTCCAAGCGGTGAGAATGCGCACACACGCCTATGCACGCGGGAAAAGAACCGCTGCAGTGGCCTACCACATAGCTAGGTAAAGCCTGCCTGCACCTTCAACGCATTTAGGCCTGGATCTGTTTAACATCCAGCACCAAAAATCATCGGCCTGAAGAGTTTCTCAACAGCTCAGGCCTCTTGACTGGCTGAGAATCCATGGAGACCGGGACCAAGAGCCAGCATCCCGCTAAACATGCTTTGCGCATAAGCAAATTAAAACCGGCAGAAGACCTCTACCAGAACCAGAGACTGTTCCTCAGTGCAAGTGCCTCTCTGCACCTCTGCTGGACAGGGAACTTCTGCCAATAGTTGAGGAGGGGATTCCCCTGCCTCTCCCGCCGACGCTGCTAGGGAATCGAAAATGGCCACCGTTTCCACGCTTAGTGCTAGACCTCCTCATCTGTGAGGTTTATTCTGCCAGTGTAGTCATGCTTGATGCAGACACCCCCCCCCTCCCCCCGAATGCTTCTGCTCCATACACACACTGTTCCTCCCCGCACCCTTGGCACCACCAGCACCTCAAGCAAGGGAACAGTCCCTCAGCGCCACAGAGCCAACACTCGGTCTCCTCTGCAGGCAGAGAAGCTGCTGAAAAACCCCATCGCTGAGCTTCCCGAGCTGCTAAGGTAGCTTCCCCTCCTGGAACATCACTGCTGCACAGATTCCTCTATCTAGTTCCTTGTTCTCTTTTTTTTTTTTTTTTAACTCTCTGAAAACCAATAAAGATCCATAGAAACCAATACTTTCCTTTGGTGCAGAAGTTCAAGTTCCAGGAGCGCAGGCCACATGGCAGATTAGAAAAGAGCCAGACTTACAATACCTACTCCCTAGAATGGAACACAGTGCTGCTAGCAGAAAAAATAAAAAATCTACCAAATTAAAAAAGGGACTGACTAAAAGAAAGCAGCTTCCCATAGCCTGTAGCTGTCTCAGCAGCCTCGTAAAGGGGAGGGATCTGGACCTCCAGATTTATATCCCACAGAAGAATGGAGCAAACATACAAAAGGGTCACCAACCCCCAGCTCATGCACCTCAACCAGACAGGGAAGGACCCACTAGGACCCTGGGAGAAAGGCTCATAAATCCAAAACGGTCTCCAGACTGCAGGTTTTGCACCATCTACCATCTGCTGGAGACAGAGAAATACTGAGGGACTGCAGGTGGCACACTGGGTTATATAGTGTCAGTGAAACCTTGTCTATCTCCATCTGCTGGCAGGGAGGCAAAACCCAGGAGTATGGATTTATTTGGGTATGTATAGGGAATTCTGCTTAGCTAAAGTAGTGTGCTTACCATGTTAGTCCATTGGGATTGTAACGAGACTATTTTACTGGACTGATGCAGTCTTTAGTCAAATAGTATCCCCAACATGAAAGTAGCAAGGTAAATATATTTACAAAAGATTTCATCGGTACAGGCAAAGGATGTGAGCCAGAAATATTGCACTGTAAACCTATGTCAAAAAATATAAACAAGCACTGAACACGTGCATGTAGACCTAGAATTTCGGACAGTACCATTTTTCAGAATGTTGCATGTGAGATTACATTGCCAAACGTGCACATGGGGATTTGGCAATATCTTCAGGAGAATATAATTAAAGGTGTATGAAATCCAGGATGGTATCAATGTATTCTTTTGGAAGTGTGCTTTCCATACACATCTCCTGTTCTAGTCTTCTTCTATTTGCAGAAACAAAGACAGCAGAATCTTCCTCAGCCAGGTCAAGTGGGCACCATCAAACCCTTTTTATATTTTGTCCCTACCTACCTGAATTCCACTGGCCTGCAGTGGCCAGGTAACACAAGCCTGGATTCTCTGAACCGCAGAACGGTCACTTAGATTAGTAAACTAAGCAAATGCCAGGGAAACCATGCACGGAACATATTTCTAGGAACACCAAGCTGCTCGGCTCCCGCTGGTCAATCTGAAGACCAAAAGACTGGAGAGATGACAAGATTAAAGCGCCCCACAAGTGAAGGTGCCTAAGAGGTACTTATTTCAAACCAGCATATATCCAAACTACTCCAGAATAATGCACACATAACAGTATGGATCCTCAGCCTCGCCCCCCGGTCATCAAAGTCACACCTCTCCGGACCTGTATGAATCTCTGCATTAAATTACTAATAACGTTCAAGGTCTGGTCAGTAGCCCAGTCATGGCCCACAAGTCTAGCCCATGCAGGAAAATTTAAACCTGCCTCCTTTCATATAGTAGAAAGTTGTTTGTTTTGGTTTTTTTTTTTAAGGGGGGAGGCTCAAATTTACCTTTTAAAGGGAATGAGGACGCCCCGATTCTTCCCTACCGTGTTCCTGATGTCAGGAAACGCAAAGCACCTCTCGTGGTGCCAAGGCCGGGCGCTGAGTGATGACGTCGCCACTTGCCTCCCACAATGCACCAGGGATCGCTCTAGCCCTAGTAGTCAGCGATTGTCCCTCACTATTGCAGCATACTCTCGCACGCTGCCTAAAATCAATGTAAAGCGGTAGGTTCCGGTTTCGTAGTTGCCACATTGTCTTGATCTTAGAGTACCCAGCTCCCTCCAGGGCAAGTAAACAGGCTGATCCAGTCCTGGTTTTGCCTCCGTTGCATGTAATGTGGGTAAAACCAGGAGTAGATCATCCTGTCACTGGACCTGGGAGTGAAATGGCAGACCCAATGGATCTGCCCCCTCCCCCTGCTGCCACCACTTTTGACTTAGGAGGAAGCATAAGTCCTAGCTCCCCATCCACCCCCACCATAACCCTCCATCAAACCATCACCATTCTTTCAACCCCTGTACAGAATGGTGCTCCATCTTGTAACACAGTAATAACAGCAGAACAGGACCAAAAGGTCCATCGTCTGCCCAGCAAGCTTCTTATGGTAATATCAAATGCACCATATAGGTCACACCTAGGGCCCGTGCAAGGGTAATAGGTACCGTAGGCGAGCCTTCTGTCTGCGTCCCCCGCATCATTCCACCTCAACTCCTAGCGTATTAGCGCCTGCTGAGTGTGTGTTTCTCTGGGCTACGAACGAGTGGGATAGCTCCATTTGTAGCCCCATATCAGCACCCCCCCTAAGGGTTTGCACCCGAAGCGACCACCTAGTTTACTTAATAGGATGTGCCAGCCCTGGTCCCACCCAGTTTCTGTTCGTACCCCAGATCAGTCCAGACAAGTGGGTTTTGCATCCCTACCAGCAGTTGGAGGCAGAGAACAAAAACTTTGAGGTACTACTACCTAAGAGTGCCACCTACAGTCCCTCAGTATTTTTGTCTCCAGCAGATGATAGAGGTGCAAACCTGCAGTTTGAGTGAGATTTAAAATTAAAAAAAAAAAAGTATGGAAGAGAAGATTGGGAAGAGAAGAAGATCAGCTCCATGAGGTGATAGGCACCTTCATGGGCCATCCCTCAGGTGGAGCTGGGTGAGCAGGTGGTTGGCAATCCCTGTCTCTGTCCGCATCTATCTCTGGGGACTGATAACCAGGGGTCCTGGTTCCCTCATCCCCGTGGAAGGCTTCTCCCTGGATTGCAAACTCCAGCAGGAAAGTATTACGTTCTCATTTTTTGTTGGATGTTATTGCTTGTTTAATAAAGTATATTAACAACAAAAAAAAGACAAGTTGTTGAGGCTAGGCTCGATCACGAGCAGGCCGATTAAGCTGCTGAGCCAGGATTGTTTGGGGAGAGGTTTGTAAAAATAATGACCCCGCCAGGGGACTCAGGGTTTGTCGTGGGCACAGTGTGCAGCAGCTATGGGCTATTTTTGGCGGTCCTTTCCCGTGCGGTGATAAATCTCACTGCAAGGCAGCCACCTAGTAGGCCTCATGGCCCCTGCTTCACAGCACAGCAAAGCCTGTCAGGCCTGTGGCTTGCACCGGATGCGCCTATATTTTAATGCTCTGTGCAGTGAATGTGTCTTGGAAAGTGAAGGAACCTCCAAGGACACTGCGAAAGGCTAGAGAAAGACCTGGTACATGGGGCCAGCCTCAGAGGTCCCTTGGGGGACTGGCAGCACAGAGGTGCTGTCAGAGGCACATAAAACAAAAAGGGGGGAGTTTCCACTCCAGCAGGAAGGATACCCCTCCTCCTCTTTCCCTGGTGGGGCTTCTTTCGGGGGAGGATCCGCATGACGCTGATCCCAAGGAACAGCAGAATATTTCTCCAGATTTTGTTCTGTTGATGCAGAAGTCATTCCTTGCCCGACGTGGAGTGGTGCAAAAGCGGCCCTGGGATCACTTTTTTCTCATGGCTTGGCTTTTGAGAAGCAACAGTTAAGGTGAAGGGGTTACTCAGAGCCGGTTATTACCACCTTGCTTCGGGCCAGGAGGCCATCCACATCTATGACATGTCCAAGTCTGGACAGTCTTTGAGACTTGATGTTCGGAGGAAGGCCTAGATCCATTACTAGTAGGGATACCACATACTTTGACCTTTTTTTTTTTTTTTTAACAACAAGGATTAAGAACATAAGAAATTGCCGTGCTGGGTCAGACCAAGGTTCCATCAAGCCCAGCATCCTGTTTCCAACAGAGGCCAAAAACCAGGCCACAGGAACCTGGCAATTACCCAAACACTAAGAAGAACCCATGCTACTGATGCAATTAATAGCAGTGGCTATTCCCTAAGTATAATTGATTAATAGCCATTAATGGACTTCTCCTCCAAGAACTTATCCAATCCTTTTTTGAACCCAGCTACACTAACTGCACTAACCACATCCTCTGGCAACAAATTCCAGAGCTTTATTGTGCGTTGAGTGAGAAAGAATTTTCTCCGATTAGTCTTAAATGTGTTACTTGCTAACTTCATGGAATGCCCCCTAGTCCTTCTATTATTCGAACGTGTAAATAACCGAGTCACATCTACTCGTTCAAGACCTCTATCATATCCCCCCTCAGCCGTCTCTTCTCCAAGCTGAACAGCCCTAACCTCTTCAGCCTTTCCTCATAGGGGAGCTGTTCCATCCCCTTTATCATTTTGGTTGCCCTTCTCTATACCTTCTCCATCGCAACTATATCTTTTTTGAGATGCGGCGACCAGAATTGTACAGTATTCAAGGTGCGGTCTCACCATGGAGCGATACAGAGGCATTATGACATTTTCCGTTTTATTAACCATTCCCTTCCTAATAATTCCTAACATTCTATTTGCTTTTTTGGCTGCTGCAGCACACTGAGCCGACGATTTTAAAGTATTATCCACTATGATGCCCAGATATTTTTCCTGGGTGGTAGCTCCTAACATGGGAAGCATAAGGTACTTAAGTTACCAGAAGAGCGTCCTCGGAGTTCCAGAATGTACAGCTTCGCCTGGAACCGTTTTAGAGGACAACGGCGTTTCCGCCAGGTGCAGCCAGTATCCCACAAGCCTCCCTTGTCTAGCTCGCAGTCCTGGTCTCATTCCTTTCGGGGATGAAAATCAGCCCGAGACACCCTCGCCCCACGGGACTACCACTATATCTTCACAATGAAAATTGCTGGCCCAGTCTTCGATTTCCCAGATAGGAGGATGCCTGTCGCTCTTCTATAGGAGTGGGACACAATCACCTCAGACCAGGGCGTCCTGGATATTCTACAGCATGGTTACACTTTAGAATTTGCTCAACCTCTCAGAGACAGGAGGAAACAGGGCGCAGCACGTCAGACGCTAGACCACCTCCTGGATCTGGGAGCCATTCTTCCGATGCCACTACCGGACGAAGGACTCTGCCATTATTCCATCTACTTCGTAGCCCCCAAGCAAGAAGGCTCCTTCCAGCTGATCCTGGATCTCAAGATGGTCAATAGGACGCTCAAGATACCACACTTCAGGATGGAAACTCCACGCTCAAGGATTGCTGCAGTGCACCAGGGAGAGTTCCTGCTGTCCTTGGTCTTGACGGAGGCTTATCTTCATATCCCCATCCTGAAGGAGCATCAGTGCCTCCTTCGCTTCAAGATTTTGGGGCAGCACTTCCAGTTCCAGGCCCTGCCATTCGGCCTGGCAACCACTCCTCGCACCTTTACCAAGGTGATGGTAGTGGTGGCAGCGGCCCTGAGGAAGGAACGGATCCTGGTACCTCGACTTTATGGGAGCTCATTTCGACATCAGTGTGTACAGGCTCTCTTCGTCTGGAGCAGGCCCAATCACTCCTTGCTCAGGATCAGCGTTTCGGGACCTCTGACTTCCCACAGCCCGGGTCTATCGCCAGTTGCTAGATTCCATGGCCTCCACGACAGATGTTGTGCCTTGGGCCTTTGCCCACATGCATCCCTTACAAAGAGCATTACTCTCCCGTTGGAAGCCAGTATCTCAGGAATTTCAGGCTACTCTGCCGATGCTGTCCCTACCCAAGGACAGCCTGACCTGGTGGCTCGACCTGCATCATTTGCTTCGAGGAGTAGAGCTTGAGGTTCCACAATGGGTACTCGTTACAACAGACGCCAGCCTTACCGGCTGGGGCCAGTGTGCGGTCGGCATTCGACGCAGGGTCAGTGGACACCAAAACAGGCAACTTGGCCAACCTACCGTCTAGAGACAAGAGCAGTCCGTCTTGCTCTGCAGCGTTTTCTGCCCCTAGCACAAGGCTGAGCAGTCCGATCAGGCGTCAGGGGGGAACAAGAAGTCTCCATGTGACTCGGGAGACGAACAAGCTGATGCCATGGGCAGAACTTCACCTGTCTCATCTGGCGGCGTCCCACATTGCAGGGGTGGACAATGTTCAGGCGGCTTTTTTAAGTCGCCAGCGCTTAGATCCCAGAGAATGGGAACTGTCCCAGGAGGCAGTGGTACTACTCGTCACACAATGGGGGCTCCCCATCTGGATCTGATTGCCACGCAAAGGCTCCGTGCTTTTTCAGCCGCAGAAGGGAGCACGGAGCAGAAGGCGTCGATGCCCTATCCCTCCCGTGGCCGAGGAACATCCTACGTTCCGTGTTCCCACCTTGGTCCCAGGTGGGAAGAGTGCTCCGAAGAATAGAGGGTCACCAGGAGCCCGTGATCCTCGTAGCTCCGGAGTGGCCTCGGCAGCCGTGGTTCGCAGACTTAGTCAACCAAACGGTGGACGGCCCGCTGAGCCTGGGGCATGTCGAATCTCCTACAGCAGGGACCAGTATTTTTCAACCAGGTAGATCGCTTCTGTCTAGTAGCCTGGCTTTTGGAACGGCACCAGCTGAGGAGATGAGGGTATCCAGTGGCAGTTATCTCCACTCTTCTCAAGGCTTGGAAGCCTTCCAGGTCCTATGTCCAAGCTTGGAAAGTGTTTCAGGCTTGCTGCCAGTCCTCACGTCTCTCTCCATGGTGTGTGACCATAGCCCAGATCTTGTCATTCTTACAGGGGGGGCTGGAGAGGGGATTAGCCTACAATTTTCTCTGAGTTCAGGTGGCAGACTTAGGTGCTCTAGTTCCTCATCGGGATGGCCTTCCTCTTGCGACATACCCAGATGTGGTCGGTTCTTGAAGGGAGTAAAGTATGTGAAACACAGATTCGTAATTTATGCCCCTCGGGGAGTTTTGATTTTGATCCATCATATTCTTGGCAGGCCGCCCTTTGAACCGCTGCAGAGCGCTACCCTCAAGGACCTGTCTCTTGAGACAGTTTCCTTGGTTGCTATCTGTTCCGCTTGCAGAATCTCGGAGCTGCAGACCTTGTCATGAGCCTTATCTCTGCTTTACGTATCCTGGAGTATCCTCGGGTATCGTATCATCTTTCCTTCCAAAGATGGTCTCGTCTTTTCATCTGAATCAGTTGGTGGAACTGCCGTCATTCCAGGATGAGGATTCCAAGGAGCTCAGGCGCCTAGATGTCAAGCGAGTCCTCCTTCGATTTCTGGAGGTTACTAACAACTTCAGCTTATCGGATCATCTTTTTGTCTTCTGGAGTGGTCCCAAGTAGAGGAACTAGGCTTAAAAGACCACCATTGCCCGATAAATGAAGGAAGCAATCTCTACTACATACATTGGCGCGGGACTTTAGCCCCCAGACGGTATTAAAGGTCATTCTCTCCGAGCTCAAGCAGGTTCCTGGGCAGAAAACCGAGCAGTCTCTCCGCAGGAATTTTGCCGAGCGACCACTTGGAAGTCTTTGCACACTTTTGCGCATCAATATCACTTGAATGTACAATCAACGACCTCAGGTTCTTTTGGGGCTCAGGTCATTCGAGCTGGGATATCAGTGGCCCACCCTAAAGGAAGCTTTAGTACATTACACGGTCTGGACTGATCCTGGTACGTACAGGGAAAAGAAAATTATTTCCTGATCTGCTAATTTTCGTTCCTGTAGTACCATGGATCAGTCCAGATGCCCACCCTAAGGATTTTGCAGTTTTTTCTTTGGGTTAATCCTTCAGCTCGACTGTGTAATCATTTCAGGACCTGTTTGGGAGTGAGTTCACATTGCAAGTTTGCCTATTCAGATTTACAGTTTGATGTTCAATTTAGTTGATATTCATTTTTGTATTGATCCATCCAAGGGTTTTTTCTTTGTTGCTTGGATATTCTTAATACTGAAGGTTTATAGAGGGCACACCAGGCATGAGGAACCGCCCTCTCAGTTTTTGCTCTGACTCCATCTGCTAGAAGGGGGGACATAACCCACGGTCTGGATTGATCCATGGTACTACAGGAACGAAAATTAGCAGGTAAGGAAATAATTTTATCATAGTTTCTGAAACGGTAATTTTTTTACTTTTTTTTTTAAAGCTTACCTGGGCTCAGCGCTTACCGGCTGACTACAGAGGTGGTCTCCGGCTGTGGGGGAAGAGGGCTTTGGCCTTCACCACCACGCTTGGCTTCTTGGAACCACTGCCTTTCAGCTGCACAAGCAGCGAAGTCCATGCCGGGGGAACAGCTACCGGACCAAGGCATGCCTCTGACGGATCTCCGAAATCGCCTCAGGAATTCGCAACTGGAGAAGGGACCTTTAGGTATCACCACAGGAGAGCGGGGCTCGATTATTTTCTCCAATTTAATGTAGAATTTCTGCTTCCAAAAGTACAACAATCCCCATAGGGAGAGGTATGTCCACCATCTGCTGGAGACTGAGAAATACTGAAGGGCTGAGGTCACTGCAGGGGTGTATCTAGGGTGACGTCAGCTTTGAAATCTGACTCCGCCTCCATCTGCTGGCAGGGCAGCACATAACCCATTGGTCCTGAGTCCATCTGGCTACACGCTAGGAAAATGTCTATTTAAAAAGATCAGGTTAGGGAGTAAGAGGAGCTCTGAAAGAATACTGCTACCCTTTTTATTTACTCCCAGAGATGATCCTATTCTAATTTATCAGGTAGCTTTTTATTTAATTTCCCAAACGTTAAAAAAAAGAAACCTTCTAGATTAATTGAACACAATACATGGCACCCCGGCAGTCAGGCGCAAGGAGGAAGGTAAACCTGTACGAAAGAGAATGAAACAGACTTACCCCGACAGCAAAATTAAGAGAGACATAAGGAAAAGAGCACAGGACCAGGCCTGTCAGCAAGCGCCCAGAGGGGGGGGGGGGGGGGGAGGAGCCAGAGCAGTGACTCTCCCAGACTGAGGCTAACCCGTTTACCTTGACAAGCAAAATTGGGGTTTTTTTTTTTTAAACTTGATCCCTCAAATAAGAAGAGACAGAGTACAAGCTTAGATAACACTAAGCTACAGTGGTGGGGAATTGAGGGTCCCCTGCTACCATCTGCTGGAGTCAGAAAGATACTGGGTATTGAGACAAGGGAGGTGGGCTTATATAGCACCTCCCCCAGAAGTTTTTGTTCTGACTCCATCTGCTAGACGGGGGACATAACCCACCGTCTGGACTGATCCTGGTACCTACAGGGAACTCTGTTTACACTGTGGGGCCAATGCAATACAGAGCACTCAGTCGAATGCAGTGTATAACCCGCAGTTGGATGCAGGTTGTATAGGCACTAACTAATCCCCTTATGCAGTCGGGTGCAGGAAACGGTCACTCAATTGACAAAGCTGTGCGACCCTAGCGCCTCCTTGCTAACGCGACCCCCTAATTTAAATATTGCATGGCGCCCCCAGGAGGGGCGCGTTGAGAAAGCGGGCGCTGACTGCTCAGTGCCCGCTTTCTGTGCATAAACATTGCATCGGCCCCTGAATTGGGCAAATGCAAAAGGACATCATATCAAAAAACCAATGTCAAATTGTTTTAAGACTTGACATTGTAGAAGAGAGACAGGTTTTGAAATCCGAGATTAAGTTAACAAAAACAGAACCCAGTTAAAGCAAAACTGTAACATTTCTGGCCATCTTTGGGGTACTGTGTCGTCTTCTTCAATTAAAGGGCTTCTGGTGGCAGTGAGAAGATAATGCAGACACACCTGGACAGGTAGGCATGTGGTATTACTATGAGCAAAGTGCTTCAGGATCCCAGCAGAGCCGACTCCATGCAGGCGAACATGATCACCACCGAGAGAAGCAGCTTGGGAAAGAACTCATGCAGACAACGGGGAAAAATAATCTAAGCAAACAGCTGGAATATTTATAGATTTATTTACAACGAGTCTCTGCTAAATATTTACAACATAGGAAGTGCGTTTAATACACAACAGGACATCTCGCCATTCTGCTGCATGTAGACCGGTATCGCGAGAGAAAGCGTTGCCTGGATTAACAGATTTTGGAGGGGGGGAGGGGAGAGATGGTGTTCAGAAGGACTAAAGTTAGTTTTGGCACATGAGTTTTATATACCAGGCTCCTGTCTCAGCCTTGCACGTTACAGCATCAGCTCTCCAGGAAAGCAGGGGTGGGAAGGGATGTTTAACTTTTCCTGCGGACAGGAGGGTGGGCTGGAAGGAGAATCGGATAACCATGAATATCAACCTGAATTTAGGGCCCCTTAGAGATTTCTATCACTTTGGGCAGGAACGCAAGCAGAGGCTTCTGATTACACTTGAAAAAGTAAACCTTTACCCATCTCCCCAGTGAGAAAGTCAAAAAAGTACTTTAAACCCGCAGTATATCATGTGGGAGGGGGGGACGGGGACTAATGATTCTATTTTAATTCTCTGGAGAAGAATTTGGAAGGTTTTTAAAAGGCCTGTTTGATCACAGCAAAATCGGGAAGCGGCTGTGCTGTTTGGCATCAAATGTCCTAAGCCAGCAACATTCAGATTCTGCATATAAATGAACCGCTCTGATGGAAGAGGATGGTTAAAAAAACAAACAAAAAACATAGGATGTGGTCATAATAAAATGCCAAAATTAGTACTCTAATTACATTATCACTCCAGGCAGGTCTATACAAAAGAAAGCTTAAAAAAAATGTGAACCAAACCATAAAAGCTCCTAAGAAACCCTGCAAGATACTCTGCGTATTATTCCAGGCTGAAAGGAGGAGAAACGAGATTTCACCCAGTTCCCCCCCCCCCCCCGCCCCCAATTATTTCCATCTTGAAAAATGGGGCAGGAGAAGCAATGAAATAAAAGGTGAAAAAAAAAAAAAATCGCAGGCTGCTGGGCATCAGGGACACACCACCATGAGAGGAGCCGAGGAATGCTAAAATCACAGGAGGGACAGAAAGCAACAAACCCACCGTCGGCACTCGGAACACCATTCCCAAGCAAGACAGCAGAGGAAGGGGGAGAGAGAGAGAGGGGAGCAATGAATACTGCAGCCCCCCTCCCCCACTACGAGAGAGTTCTTTCTAGATTCACATCCGTTTTACAGACGTGCTCAAGTCTGCTGTTCCCCCTCAGAAAGAAAACATCTTCTGTCACATAAGAGGGAATACTGCCCTTTTGAACCTCTGCGAAGGTACAATTTTTCCCTTTTAGTAAATGAGTCCAATCTTTATAATGCACATGCTCTGTTATTGCTACAGATAAAGCTCTGGTCCAAGCCTGCCGGATATCCTCTAGGGCGCCATCCAGAAAGGCATGTGTTGCTTCGCTCGCTGCTGGGACGAAGGATACTGGTAGCCGAAACGCCAGCCCTGAGAAAGGGAACTTGCACTTTTATGGAGGCTGTGCTCCTCCTCCTCATCCGACGAGTCGCCTGCGTAGGCCACCAAGCCAAACCCTTTCTCCGACGTTTTCAGCTTCTTGGGTGGATAATCTGGAAAGAGAGACACAAGAAAAACCCCATATCCGCCCAAGAGAGGGGGAAAAAAAAAAGAAGGACAAACATCCCAAGTAAGTTAATTAATGAAAAGGGTGTTAAAAAAAAAAAATTTCATTAGTTGGACACCATTTCAAGGTCACACAGGGGTCAATGGTCGCCCAAGGCCGGAGGTCACACGAAATGGCACCAGCAGCGGCACAAGTGATCCATCAGAGCCATGTAAGAAAACAGAGAGAGACAGAAAAAAAAAGAAACAAAAAAAAGAAAGAAAAAAGTCAAGTTAGAAGGCAGGTCTGCAGAGCGAAAGCTTCACCTTTTAAATGTTTCAGTTTTTGCAGAGAAAAATGCAGTCATAGTTAAACAGAAGGGCAATGTGGCAAGCTGTGATGTACACCTGTCAGGAAAAAGTGGACAAAGGAACTGAAGGGCCGAGGGGAAAATGGGAGTAACAGGAAGGCCCAACTGCAGCCTGAGCACACAAAGGGCCATCGTTTATTCCTGGCCTCCTCCAGTGATCTAACTGCTGAACACGCAGGCACCAGCCACAAAAAGCTTGCCAGCCAGCCTTCCAACTGGAAATCTTCTGTAGCGAATCGGACTCGGCCTGGGACTTCCCGAGAACACTTTTCGTGGCTTAATAAAGAAATATGCTCATTCTCACAGCTACCTCTCTGATCGTGCAGGTGGAGTCAGACCACCCCTTGTGTTACCGTGAGCACTAGGACCACAGCTTGCACCGGGGGACACACAGTAAGCTGGGATTCTCTGCTGGAGTGGAGGAGCAGCCTAGCGGTTTGTGCAGCGCGGCTGAGAACCAGGGAAGCCAGAGTTCAAATACCACTGCTGTTCCTTCTGACCTTAGGCATTGCCTCAAGCACAAACTTAGGGCCTCGTTTACTAAGCATTTCCCCCCCCAAAGACACAGAATGGGAGAAAAGCTTTGGTAAATCAGGCCCTGAGATCGTGAGCCCTCTGGGGACAGGGAAATAATTTAAACTCAGGCATGAGCTAAATCTAAATCAATAAACACAGTCTTGAGAACAAAGAAGAAAAAGATTAGCCAATAACCTCAAATACATGAGGAGATTTCGGTCAGAATGATAGCATTTCCAATCCAGCAGACCTCGAAAGGACTACAAATATGGTAGATATAACTTCAAAATACTCTGCTAAGTTTAAACCCCACTCTAGTTCCCAACCTCCCCCACCCCATCTCCCAAATATAAAATTTTAAATTAAAAAAAAACAAAACACTTTGCTAAATACTCACAGAGGGCATCCAACTAATTCTGCTACAGACACACAACCCCCTAACCTAACAACTTGAGGCAGGAGCTCTAAAACCACCACAGAGGTGAAAAGTCATCCACGCTGCAGCAACCCAGCCCAGGGCAGGGCAGACTGGACCCCACTGCCTACATCACAGCCTGTCATCATGCCAACATCAGAGATCACACCAGGGCAAACCTGCCCTTTTTTTGTCTGGTTCCTCCCGTGCTTTTTAAATTGTTCTTTTCACCAGCGTGCTCACCCTGTATGCCCGAAGACCCCGACCCGTTCTGATCTTCCAAATGACTTTTCCGTCCTGTCATCGGTAGAACTGGTGGGGGCATCAGCTGCCTGTTTAAAAATACAGGAATAAAAATCAGTCAGGAAGGATACACTCCACCAGGATCGTGGGCCTAAAGCCACAGCACCAGTCCACATGTCTGCACCATCTCCTGGAGACAGAAGATTACTGGAGAACTGAAGGCAGCACCAGACTTCTAGAGAGAGAGAGTAAAGTCAGCTTTAAGCTTTTTATCTCTGTCTCCATCTGCTGGCAGAGTGGACATAACCCACTTGTCTGGACCGGTCTGGCATGAACAATAAAGAAGGATGTGATTTCCAGACAAGAGAGAAGAATCGGGCACAGGCTGTAAAGCAAATCTTTTCAGCAATGGCTGGAGGAGAAAACCAGGGGATCATCACTGTACACATCCCCATCCCTACTATGCCTGCAGCAGACAGGAGTGCAATCCGCCTCTGGTACCCTGCCCAAAGGCTGAGCAGATTCCCAAATACGTTTTCCTTTACAAGCCAGATTAGTAGCTTCAGCCTAGGTCCTAGCAGATACTGATGAACTGATGGAAAAATATATGGCACTGTACCACCGTGCTCTGCTGGCCTTCTACCTTGAGGCACGCACTGCACATCAAAACCAGAAGGCAGGTGCAGTAA
The DNA here is from genome assembly GCF_901001135.1 of Rhinatrema bivittatum. Taxonomy (NCBI): domain Eukaryota; kingdom Metazoa; phylum Chordata; class Amphibia; order Gymnophiona; family Rhinatrematidae; genus Rhinatrema; species Rhinatrema bivittatum. Next base: position 28,949,862 of record NC_042630.1, read on the forward strand.
CCACATGGTCAGACGTGGCTCTGATGGCCGAAGTCAGGAGTGCCACTGAAGTGATGCAATTGGGTTGCAAACAGATAAGATAGTCTTAGGCCTATCCATGCAAGTCAAATGGAGAACACTCAAAGGTACCCTGAAGTTTAAAAATAAAAACGAGACCAAGCCCTACCTGTCCCTCTCTCTCTCCTTGCCAGAGGAACCAGCTGGTTTCGCTCCTGCTCCATCGAAGTCACTGGGACCAGGGAAGCCTATACCTAAATTAGTCATATGAATGGGTCCATGCTATGAGCAGAAAAATACAGTGGCATTAGCAAACCTACAGCTGCTGTAGAAGTTACAGCTCCTTAATGTAACTGCTTGGTAACCCATCTCTCAGTTGCAAACCAGGAAATGCATTTACCGACACCTAAGGATTTTATCTGTGGACACAGGAGGGCTAAATTCGTGGCCACAGCCTTAACACTTTCAAACATAAAGTGGCAAATTCAAAATGTACTTAAAACAGATGATGATCCTGGTCAAAAGTACGGAAATGAGTTACTCTGGTTTGCCTTCAATAAAGGTTTTTCAGGCCCCTTTCGGTATTTGCAAGACATGTTTTAACAGTGGAAATTCACAGTGACCATGTTACAGGCATACTGCTGGAGAAGCGAGAGGAATGGAACCTGGCCTCAATTATCATCCTCTCCCTTCGAGACCTGGGATACCTCTTTCCTGCACTTCCCCCTTTTCTAACTTGCAAAATAATTCACTGCACCTGGTAGCCAAGCAGTCCCCCATCCTGCTCTTCCGGCAGCTCCTCTCTGAAGCGTCTCTTCTGTGCCTGGGACACAGGCTGGGGCTGCACACTCTGGGGCATGAGAGATTTCAGGGAAGCGGCAGTGGTGACGGCTGGGAGATAAGGGCTCGTCAGTGGGACCTATGAGACCACGAGGAGACAAAAAGCAAAAATAAACTTCATTCTTTCCTGCCCACTTATGAGCTCCCACTATCAGGCTCGTACATCCAAGCCTAGCACCAAAGATGAATTTTACAAAAGAAAAAGCAACAAGGTACAAACTTAGATTGGGAGCCCTCTGGGGACAGAGAAATAACTACAGTACCTGAATGTAATCTGCTTTGAAGTGCCGAAAAGCAGAATATAAAAATCAGATTAAAAAAAGTAATAAAGAATTGGGGATCTAGAAAAGCCGCCTGCTGATTCAACAGAAAATGCCAGAGCAGACAGACATTGGGACGCTAAAAGACCTATCATTTCTTCCACTGAAGGATGGGCAGATTGCCACCATCTGGCTGCAGCGGGGGTGCCACAGCAGTGCTGAAGTCCTGCCTTCTCTTGCAACTCCCAGCCCTTTTGCTGTAATCTCCCTCCTGCCTGGCACCTGTCCAAGCAAAGTATCTGTCTAGGAGGGCTTCCCTTTTCTTTAGAAGATTTAGGAGGCATATCAGTCTTTTAAATACATAAATCACAGAAAGCCTGGGAGCTTACGTTAGAACCTAAGAAATGCCATGCTGGGTCAGACCAAGGGCCAACAACCAATCAAGGCAACCAAATATAGGTCCTATACATAAAACAATCAAAAAACAAAAGACCTATTACAATTTAATAAAGAATTTTTAGTTCTTAAAACATATAAAACATCCATACTTTCCAATAAAACTGGATATAATGCTTTATATAAATAAAAATCTCACATTTGGCTATATAAAACAGCATAAATAGCTTGAATAATCTCAATATAATCCCAAATTATCAATTTTACAGACACCAAATATGTCATCAAAAAGTTGTTTTGAGCTTCTTAAAATTCTCTCTTGGCTTGTCCTACTACTGTTTTATATCTAACTTGCCAGTGCTTTTCCTTATTTTCCTCATTGGGGTCTGCTTTCCATTTTTTGAAATACGCCTTGTTGGCTTTAACTGCCACTTTCACCTCACCATTAAACAATGCTGAAAATCATTTGGTTTTCCTTCAAACTTTTTAATGCATGGAAAACATTTTATCAGGGCTTCCAAAATGGAAAAAATACTTACCTGATAATTTTGTTTTCCTTAGTGTAGACAAGAGGGACTCAGTACCAATGGGTTTATGCTCCCCTGCCAGCAGATGGAAACGGAGTCAGGTTTCAAAGCTGACATCACCCTAGATACACCCCTGCAGTGACCTCAGCCCTCTAGTATTCTCTTCAAAAGCCACTATGGACATATCATCAAAAAAACTTGATTAAAAATGGATAACCATAACTGTACTCAACCAAACACTGAACCTCAGTAAGATTATAGATGTCCTGATCTAGGGACTGGACAATGGCTTACTTATAATCTCTTGGAATCGATATTCACTGCACTGGCGAATCCTTGGCACCGTTCTTGGGCAGCCATGGACAGGATGCCGAGTCTGTCTACACTAAGGAAAATGAAATTATCAGTAAGTAATTTCTCCATTTCCTAGCGTGTAGCCAGATGGACTCAGGACCAATGGGATGTACAAAAGCTACTCCCGATCAGGACGGGAGGCTGCCCACGGTCCGGTTAATACCACCCTTACAAAGGCTGCGTCCTCCCGAGCCTGAACGCCCAGAACCTGGGGAAGGTGTACAAGGAGGACTATGTCGTTGCTTGGCAGATGTTGATGGGAGACAGTAGTCTAGCTTCTGCCCACAAGACTGCCTGAGCTCTAGTGGAATGAGCTTTAACCTGAAGGGGTAATAAATTGCCCGTCTCCCCATAGGCTCCTGTGACCACCTCCTTAATCCAGCAAGCTATGGTAGCCGGGAAGCTGGTTTGCCCTGCTTCCTTCCACCATGAAGGAAAAACAGGCAGTCCGTCTTTCGGACTGGTTCTGAAACTTTCAAATACCGCATCAAACATCTACTGACATTCAAATGACGGAGGAGGTGGTATTCTTCTGCGTCCTTCTGCTTATCTAGGGATGGCAACGAAATGGACTGATTCAAATGAAACTCCGAGACTACCTTGGGCAAGAAGGGTGGAATGATACGAAGCAATAATTCTCCTGGAGTCATCCAGAGGAATGGTTCCCAACACAATGCCTATAAGTTCAGAGATGTGACATGCCGAGCATATAGCCATTAGGAACACCTTTTTCAGGGTTAATAAACGCAAGAAAAGATTGCGCAGTGGCCGAAAGGAGGGCCCTACCAAAAACGCCAATACTACATTAAGATTCCACATAGTAGATTAAGATTCCACATACTAGATTAAGATTCCACTTCCAGCCACTGTAGGGGTGGCCGGATGTGCTTCACCCCTTTCAGAAAACGAGCCATGTTCAGATGAGCCAACAGGTGGGTTCCGTTCACCTCACTACCTGGACCTGTAAGGAGTTAAGGGTCAAACCTTTATTCAAGCAGCCTGCAAAAATTCCAGAATCAGTGGGATTTTAACAGTCTGAGGGAAATGCCGTGTTCCTAGCACCGGGCCTCAAATAAGCTAGGGATGTAGAGAACTTCAGTGCGTGGAATAAGGTGGCAATTACTGCCACCAAATATCCTTGCATCATCAGGCAAGCCCTCTCAAGGGCCAGACCGTAAGAGAGAATCAAGTCGGATCCTAGTGAAGGACCGGTCCTTGCTAAAGCAGGTCACTGTGTGGTGGGAGTCAAAGAGGGGCCTCCACCAGGAGTCTCTGCATGTCCGCATACCACAGAATCCTGGGCCAATCTGGAGCTACTAGGAGGATTAATCCCATGTGGCACTCGATTCTGCAAATGACCCTGCCCAGGAGGGGGCCAAGAAGGGAAGGTGTATAGCAGCTCCTCTTCCGGCCAGGTCTGGACAAGAGCATCGATCTCCAGGGTCAATTGATCTCTTCTGCGACTGAAGAATCGGGGAAACTTCGGATTGTGAGATGCGGCCAGCAGGTCGATGGACTGGAGACCCCAGCGATCTACTACCAGCTGAAAGTCTTTGGCTGACAATGCCCATTCTCCTGGATCCGACTTTCCCTGCTTAGAAAGTCACTCTGACATTGTCTTCTCCTGCAATGTGGGAGGCTGAGATCATCTGCAGTTGTATTTCCGCCCATTCCAAAGGAGATCTATGGCCTGTGACACTTGCTGGCTTTTGGTTCCATCCTGGCGGTTGATGTAGGCGACCACTGCTGCATCGTTCGACATTACACGGACCGCTTGACCCTGGAGTATATGGTTGAAATATAGACATGCCAATCTGACTGCCCGGGCTTACAGGCTGTTTATGTTCCAGAGGACCTCTTCCTTGGTCCAACACCCCTGGGCCATCAGTTCCTTACAATGAACTCCCCAGCCCTGGAGGCTCGCATCTGTTTTCAGGACCAGCCAGTTCAGAGGGGACAGGGGTATACCCCTTCCCAGATGAGCTTCCTGCAGCCACAAGTGGAGCCAAGAGCATACTTCCATCGGCAAGTGGAGGTGAAACAAATAGTCGAGACAGTGGGTTCCAACGTGACAGCAGGGAGCGTTGAAGTGGTCGCATCTGTGCCCTCGCCCACGGCACTACTTCCAGGGTTGCCGCCATCAAACAGAGGACTTGAAGATAGTTCCATACTTGGGACACCAACTTCCTTATCCACATGGTCGGGAGGAAGACCATGCCCTACCTACCTAGATTCAAACCAGACTCCCAGATATTCCAAGCACTGAGAGGGTTTGAGACTGCTTTTGTCCAGGTTTACAACCCAAGGACATTACACGGTCACCCGGAGACTCTCTTCCACAGACTTTGCCCGGAGCAACCAGTCATCCAAGTATGGGTGCACCAGGATTCCCTCTTTTCTCAATGTTGCCGCCACAACCATCATAATCTTGGAAAATGTTCTGGCGGCAGTGGCCAGGCCAAAGGGCAGTGCCCGGAACTGATAATGGCAACCCAGTTCCACAAAGTGTAGGAAACAATGTTCTTGCAGGATTGGAATATGTAGGCAGGCCTTGGATAAGCCCAGGGAGGTTAAGAACTCTCCTGATTATACGGCCATTATCACAAAGCAAAGGGTTTCCATGTGAAAATGATTCTCTCGTAGATGTCTGTTGACGCTCTTGAGGTACAGGATGGGGTGAAAGGAACACTCCTTCTTGGGTACAATGAAATAGATTGAATAACGCCCCATATTTTCCTGGGACGCAGGTACTAGGATTATAGCCCTCATCCTGAAGAGCCTTAACAGGTAGTCTCTACTGTCTGCATCTGCTGGGAGTGGCAAGGAGATATCATGAGTATGTCCCCAGAGGAGTGCTGCAAAATTCCAGTGCATATCCTTCTCATATGACCTCCAGTACCCATTTGTCTGAAGTAATCTCAAGCCACCATTGGTAGAAGAGGGACAGTCGACCCCCTATCTCCTCGTTCCGAGAGTGGGTCAGCAAAACTTCATTGGGGGATTCGGGACAAACCTGAATCTGAGCCAGCCCCTCTATTGGGCTGCTGACTACAAAAGGACTGAGACCTCCCAAAGGACCGAGACCTCTGAAATGTCACGTTTCTGTAGGGGTGAAAGCGTTGGGAGCCCCTGAATCGACCCCTCATGGGTGAGGGGCGCTATAACTGCTTACTCATCTTCTGGTAGCCAGGGTCCTGGAGATTCGCCCCATTTACTGGTCAGCTTTCCAATTCACTTCCAAAGAGGAGAGATCCTTTAAAGGGCATCTTTGCCTTAGCTGTCTTCTGGACGCCACCAGAGGTAAACACTAGGTCCGAGCCTGCATCAGCTAAAAAGACAGCGGGGGGGTTCCATAACCGCTCTGGAATCCCTCCCCCCCCCCCCCCGACCTGAGTCATCCACCTCCCGAGAGAGAGGAGCAGGCATGAACGAGCTACCAGGGAACAAGAAGCAATCTCTAAAGTCATTGCTATTGCGACAAAGGCCTGTTTAAGGAAGGTCTCCATCCGCCTATCGTGTGCATCTTTTAAGGCCGCTCCTCCCTCCAGTGGGATAGTTGTTCGCTTAGAGACGGCACAGACCAGCCCATCCACTTTACAGAAAAACATTCTCTCGCTGCCGGATCCGGTGGGTGTAGAGCTTCTAACGCTCGTCCACCTTTAAAACTTGCTTCTGGGGCATCCCATTCCAGGTCAGGTCAACTCCTGGATGGCTTCCAGTACTGGGAAGTAGCAAGAAGCTTTTTTCCATAGGGAAATCTGAATAGGATTCTTCTTTGGTTCTGTCAGAGTCCACCCCAGAAACTCCCAGCATCTTCAGGGTCTGGGAAACCAATTCCTGTTATTTGTCTCTATGGAAAACCGAAACATGGTCTGATACAGTTCTAGACGGAAGGGGGGGGGGGGGGGGAATTTCCCCATCTTCCAAGGAATCTGGATCCTCTTCTTCGTCCGTGCCGCCTGGATCCCTGCCAGTGATACCCTTGGTAACTCGAGGCATGCCGACAGGACTGGGAGAGGGAGGGCTTACCGGTTGAGGTTCCATCCGGACACGGGCAAGAGAGGTAGCAGACTGCGCCTGTACAAAGGCTTGAAGGCCTTAAAAGAATTCCACTCAAGAGAATGTGGCCGGATCCCATGCCTAGCCCAGGAGGTTCTGCAGTAGGTGCTGCTAAATTTCCCTCTCCCTTGGATGACCCAGTCCCGGGGTTGCTCAGATCCTGGGTACTTCTGGTTAAGGCTGTTGCTGACCCATCCTCTGAATGGGAGAAGCCGGGCTTAGCAAAGTCCGGGGAGGCCATCTCTCCCTGAGCTTCCTCACGGTGCTGACATAAGCTGGAATCCAGGTCAGACTGTGCAGCTCTAAGCGCAGAGAGAAAGGCGCTCGTTTCTTTTCTGCCAGAGCCATTGGCGACGGTAACTGCGTGTTCCGACGGCTCGCGCTTAAAATTTTATGCACAGATTTCGGGTGCCTATGCGGGCCACAGTGAGGTGCACGCACAGCCCGAATTCCCGGTTTTACTTGTATTTTGCGCCTAGTAAGTTGAGCGCGTATGTACGTGTGCAACGTTATGCACTCAGCTCGTGCGCAGAGTCAACACGCACCGTGCGTACCAAAGCTCTATGAAGGGCAATAAAGGCACAAAAGTGCGCGCAAGATGGCGCCACCGCGGCATACCACGCAGTGCGCTGACAGAGCCTAAAGCGAGGCCTAGCCCACCGGGGAGACGCTCAACCCGCTCAGAAGACTACTTCCCCTTACCCCAACGGGATCTGGAAAGACATCGGTATAGCACGCCAAGCAAGGAGACCGGAGGAAGTCTTACTAAAACCCCTCCAACACATATGAATTGGGAAGAAATTCTTTTTATTTTAAACTTATCTGGGCTCAGCGCTTACCTGCTGAGTACAGAGACAGTCTCCGGCTACAGGGACAGAGGGACTACAGGTGGCACCTTGGCTTAAGTGGCAGTGTCAGTAAAACTCTGTCTCCATCTGCTGGAGGGGGAGGCAAAACCCAGGAATCTGGACTGATCCGGGTACGTACAGGGAACTTGGAAGATACTTCCCTATGAACCAGGTGCTTCTAAAGTGGCTATCAGCTTTCCCTCATGGTGGAAGTTAAATGCTGCACCATCGCCTTTTTAAATATTAGTGCCAGCAGCGGGGGTTCCACCCTGGTTAATTCAGAGCCCCATCCCATCAGAGAGGCTCCCCCCTTCCACAGCCTGTTCCCCAGATCCTAAGAAATCTGAAGCATCTTCCCTGCACCGCTGTCTCATCCACACATTGGAGCTCGGCCTGCCTCTGGGATTCCTGTGAGTGGACCAGACAGCATCTCTCGAGAATGCAACCCCAGGAGGTTCTGCATTTCAGTTCCTACCTAAAAGCTTAAATCTAGCCTCCGAACCTCCCTCCCACACCTTATGTCACTGGTATTCGCGTGTACCAATGACAGCTTACTTTCAGTTCTCACTCCGCTTTACAGCAGCTACTGATGACATTTCTGCATACAACCTGCTACGGGTACCAGGTACATGAAACAAATCTGGCCTCACGTTACACCTAAATCTTACTAACAATCATTTCCCGCAGCTACCATCACGGCCCCTTTCCTGACTCTGGCTCTTGCTCTGCAGCTGCCTGCGGCGATTGTGGTTAGCATCTCTGCTCTCCCCCAGTCTATACAATGCACAGCCCCCACAACTCTCTTACCTGGGCGGTGTTAGCTGGAGGCTGAACCTGTGGTATCGGGTACTGCGTTGGCACAGATGGGACTCCAGTCGGAACAACTGGCAGCATCCCAGGTGCCAATGGCAAAACCGGTGCTACTGTGGCTGGTACAACGTAAGGGAGTGGAACCGGCTGCTGAGGTGCTGGAACAACTGGGTAACCAGACTGATAGCCATTGCATGGATAAAACTGGGGCTGGGGTGGGATGGTACTTATAGCCGGCGCTTGCGTGTATCCTGTTGGGAGAGAGAGGAAAAAAATGCTTGGTTCTATGCAACAGGGGAAAAATGAAAAAAAAAAAAATAGATATATCTTTTACCCTCTTCTCCTAATTCCCAAGTTATAATGACTTTGTGAATACTGTTACTTTATGCCATCTCTTCCCTGCAGGAAGAAAAGCAGAGACGTGACCTAGTGGCACCAGAAGGCAAGAAGGTGGCCTAAAGGTAACCTGCAAGGAGCAGTGGCTCCAACCCTTTTACAGCAGTGGCAGGGAGGTGACCTGCCCGGAAAGGTGGTTACAACCATAACAAGCAGTGGCAAGACCGAGCTTCCAAGGTGGCAACGGGGTAACCCGCATGGAGTGAGCAAAGTAAGGAGCAGGCCTGATGTTCTGACTGACGTCTTGGCTAGTTCTGGCAGCCGTGAGGCTTATTACACCAGTTGGCAATAAACTATGGACCTGGGTGTTGGCTTTAGTAAGAATCACAGAAATCTGTGGGGGCCTCTCGCGTTGTTAGCCATCCATGTAAATGTATCGTGGCACCGAATGCAGTTAGATGTGTCTTTTTTTGAGAGACTTCACTGAGGCCAGGCACGTTGTTTCCCCTCAACCTACCTAAGATGAATATTAAGTTTGTGGGTAATGTACGTCAGGAACGCTCTTCCTTTCTTGATTTGATTGGGTCTATTCGCTCCCAGACCTTTTTCTCCCGCCTGCCCCCTCATATTTACTAAGAGGAGAAGGCTGTGGTATTTTACTTTTTACCATTTCATAAGTATGGATTGGTAGCAATGCATCCTCTATTTCTTTTCAAATATGGTTTTTGCGTTTGAAATAATGTTCAACTTCAATAACAAATAAAGTTTAAAAAAAAAAAAAAGAATCACAGAGACGGCCTGCCGATGGGAGGGGGAGCAGGCCAGTACTTTAACAGATTCTGTGCATGCAGGGAGGGAAAAAGATTGGGATAGCATGTAAAGTATTGGGATGGGGATTTATATGCTCATCTACCCCAGGAGGAAGACTCTCAAAAGGGCAGACTGAATGAGCCGTCTGCTGTCTTCCACTCTCCCCAAGCAGCAAGGCCTCCCCCTAAGGCTGTGGAAGAGAGAAACTGAACAAATTTAATTACAGCAAACCCCCCCCCTTCCCACTTGAAACCGCAAGTCTGCTTCCAGGCACGACCTTAAAATTATTTTTGGCATTTAGAATGCCTTTAGCAGCAGAACTGCTCTAAGAGATGAGCTGCAGGCCCCTTCGAGCTACGACAGAAACATCCTCAGCGGTTCTACAGAAAGAGAAGTACCTGGTAAAGGGACTGCTGTGTTTATCTGATTTACAAATCTCGAGTATTCGGCGTGAACCTGTAAAAGCAGAGAGAAGGCATTACTGTTCCTCAGACAAAGACAGAGGAGAACACGCACACGCTGAAAACTGTGACCTTTTCAAAAGCCCCACCCCGCAGCAATTAGGCTGCACCAAATCCAAACCCCCATGACAGGATTTTCCGTCTGTACAGACACAGGTTTCTGTAAGAGGCATTTACCACACCCCCCCCACCCTCCTCCCCAATACCTCAAAATTTCACTTACGGTTTCTAACAAGTTCTCGCAGAGTTTTTTGGCTGAAGCTAGGCCCTCTGGTTTTGGGTGACTGAAGGGGAAAGAATACAAATTGCAAGTGAAAAAGATCTTGCAACCCAGCATAGAGGTTATTCAAACGAATGCCTGTAACCTAATAAGAATAAATACACTGCGGCCAGTCCAGAACTACTCCCAAATTATTAATTTCATATTCAGGCCTTATTAAGGCTATAAAACAAGTAGGAAACAGGAAGCTCGAACGGATTTACGTGCCTATCCAAAACGGCATCGAAGTCTCACTGACCCAGTACAGCCAGCAATTAATTCCTAGCATCCGAGGCCAAACGTTAGCGAGCAGCATTCAATGTGACTGGGCCCGGGAAGGAGAAAGCCAGCCCACACAGGCTGGCACTCCGCCATACCTGATGTAGATGTACATGGGTTCGAAGGCTTCCCTGCCAGATGCCGGCTCTATGGACCCAGAGCCTTTCCCCCGGAGGAAAACCTTGGCGCCGGTCTCCACCTGTATGTGCTGTAAGAAGGACCCGCCCGGCCCTTCCACTTTCTCTTTCACGTTAAAGGTAAGCATGGCGTGCTCCAGGCCCACGAAGAGTTTATCCTGAACGTAGTGCATCTGGGAACGAGAGACGGGCTAATCACCCCACAGACGAGAAACCGCATTCCCCCCCAAGAACCCAGGTGGCCCAGCATGCAGAACATAGAAATGTCGGGTAGCGCAGTCAGTTCCTGGCCGCTCCACGTACAGGACTGCTCTCGCCACCTCTTCCATCTAGGAGGATGGTATCAGCGGAGCCTTGCTTCACAGACTCAACCTTCTTAGTCCTCCAATGATCTCCTACCCCTCTTCCAAGGATAGGAGAGTGTGTGTGTCTGTGTATGTGTCTGTCTGTACTTGCAAACCCCCCCCTGTAACTGACACTGACATATGCCCCCTCTCACTTTACTTACCCCCGACGGAAACACTGGCTTTTGACGGGTGGCTGGAGGGAGCTGGGCGACCGGGGCAGGCTGGTGATAGACAGTCACTGTAGCACCGTTGAAAGTAGGACTAGAACCAGTAGCGGCTTTCACTACGCCATTGGTAATGATTTCTTTTATGCGATTTACAGCCCCTGTTCAGAAAACAAAACACATGCAATTTCTATCAAAAACAATTAGCAAATAAAATGGAGAAATTACTTACCTGATAATTTTGTTTTCCTTAGGGTAGCCAGATGGACTCAGGACCAATGGGTTTATCCTCCCCTGCCAGCAGATGGAGACTGAGTCAAGTTTCAAAGCTGAGGTCACCCTAGACACAACCCTGTAGTGACCTCAGCCCTTCAGTATTCTCTTCAAAAGCCACTGTGGGCATACTATCGATACACTTGAATAAAAACAGATAACCCATAACTGTACTCAACCAAACACTGAACCCCAGTAAGATTATAGATGCCCTAATCTAGGGACTGGATGATGGCTTACCTGTAATCTCTTGGATTTAATATCAGGTAAGTAATTTCTTCATTTCCTAGCATGTAGTCAGATGGACTCAGGACCAATGAGATGTACAAAAGCTACTCCTGATCAGGGCAGGAGGCTGCCTGCGGTCCAGCCAACAACGTCCATGCAAAGGCTGTGTTCTCTCAGGCCTGCACATTCAGGAAATAAAACCTGGAAAAGGTGTGCAAGGAGGAGCATGTCACCGCTCAGCAGGTATCAACAGGAGACAGCAGTCTGCCCATGAGACTGTCTGAGCCTTAGTGGAATGAACTCTCATCTGAGAAGGTAATGGCTTTCCAGCCTCCACACAGGCTCCCGTGACCACCTCCTTAATCCAGCAAGCTATGGTAGCTCATGAACTGGTTTGCCCTGTTTCCTTCCACCGTGAAGGACAAACAGGTGGTTCAACTTTTGGATCGGTTCTGAAACTTCCAGATACTGCACCACAAGTCTACTGACATTCAAATGACTGAGAAGGCGGTATTCCGCCCATTCCATAAGGAGGTCTTATCTCCTGAGACACCCGCTGGCTCTTGGTTCCTCCCTGGTGGTTGATGTAGGCTACCGTCGTTGCATGTCTGACATTATGTGGACTGCTTGGCCCTGGAGTCTGTGGCTGAACTGCAAGCACGCCAGCCTCACTGCCCGGGCTTCTGAGCGATTGATGTTCCAGAGGGCTTCTTCCGCCATCCGATCACCCTGGGCCGTGAGTTCCTGACAGTGAGCTCCACAGCCCTGGACACTCGCATCCATTGTAAGAACCAGCCAGTTCGGGGAGGGGAGGGGAGGGGAGGGGAGGGGAGGACAGGGACCCCCCCCGGGTCAGAAGAGCTCCTGCAGCCACCTCTTGAGGTAGTGCAGACTCCAAATCGAATAGTCTTGAGACTGCAGGTTTCAACGTGATAGCAGGGAGCATTGAAATGGTCACATGTGGCCCTTGCCTACGGCACTACTTCCAAGTTTACCGCCATCAAACCAAAATCTTGGAGATACAATAAACCTGACTGTGTGGAGCTGTTTATCAACTGACACACATGGGACATCAACTTCAATATCTGTGTGGTCGGTCGGAAGACCTTGACCTGCCTGGTGTTGAACTGGATTCCCAGATACTCCAATGGCTGGGAAGGCTTGAGACTTCTTGTCCAGGTTTACTACCCAACTGAGTTCCTGAAGCAAGGAGGTCACCTGGAGACTTTCTTCCACTGACTTGGCCTGGATCAACCAGTCGTCCATGTACGGATGTGCAAGGATTCTCTCTCAACGCTGCTGCCACGACCACCAAAATCTTGGAAAATGTTCTTGGGGTGGTGGCTAGGCCAAAGGGCAGTGCCTGGAACTGATAATGGTGACCCAGTACAGCAAAGCATAGGAAGCATTGGCGTTCTTGATGGATTGGAATATGTAGGTAAGCCTCGGATAGGTCCAGAGAGGTTAGGGACTCTCCCAGTTGTACGGCCTTAATCCGGAGTGTAAGGTTTCCATGCGGAAATGACACTCTTGAGGTCCAGGGTGGGGCGAAAGAACCTTCTTTCTTGGGTATGATGAAATAGATGGACCACCCCCCTGTATTTTCCTGGGGTGTAGGTACTGGGATTACAGCCCTCATCCTGAGAAGCCTTAAAAGAGTAATCTCCACGGACTGCTTTTTGTGTTGGGAGTGGCAAGGAGACATCATGAATACGTCCTGAGAAGTGCTGCGAAATTCCAGCGCATTTCCTTCTTGTATGACTTCTAGTACCCACTTGCCCGAAGTGATCTCAACCCACCTTTGGTAAAAGAGAGACAGTCGACCCATCTCCTTGTTCTGAAGATGGGTCCGTAAAATTTCATTGGGAGATTCAGGATGATCCTGAAAACAAACCTGCCCCTCTCTTGGGCTGTTGACTATGATAGGCTTGAGTTCTCCCAAAGGGCTGAGACCTCTGAAATGTCGAGTTTTTGTAGGGGTGGAAACATTGAGAGTCCCTGGACCGGCCCCTCATAGGCAAGGGGCTCTGCAACTGCTTCCTCTTATCTTCCGGTAGCCGGGGGAATGGAAATTCGCCCCATTTACTGGCCAGTTTTTCCAATTAATTTCCAAATAGGTGTGGATCCTTTATACAGCATCTTTGTAAGGTTGGCCTTGGAAGTTGCGTCGGCTGACCAATTCCGCAGCATAGCTGTCATCTGGCTGCTGCCACTGAGGCCACTCCTCTGGCTGAAGTACAGACTAAATCCGAGACCACGTATGTTAAAAAGGTGGCGACGAGTTTCATAGTTACTCTGGGTTCACCCCCGAGTCATCCACCTGAGAGAGAAGTAGGCACGAACACGCTACCAGGGCATAACAAGAAGCAACCTGCAAGGTCATTGCTACTGCTTGTTTAAGGATTGACTCCAACCATCTATGGTACGCATCCTTTAAGGCCACTCCTCCCTCCACTGGGATAGTTTTTCGCTTTCAGCCAGCGCAGACCAGTGCATCGACTTTAGGGAAAAATATTCTCTCGGGTACAGAGCTTTTAATGCCCGGCCCCCTTTAAAACTTGCTTCTGGGGCATCCCATTCTAGGTCAATCAACTCCTGGGATGGCTTCCAGTACTGGGAGGTAGCAAGAGGCTTTGTGCAAGGAAATCAGAATGGGATTCTTCTTTGGTTCCGTCAGATTCTGCTCCAGGAAGTCCCAGAGTTTCAGATTCTGGGAAACCAAGGCCAGCAATTCATCTCTATGAAAGAACCGTAACATGATTCGATGCGGTTCTAATCCCGGGGGAATTTCCCCCTTCTTCAAAGGGATCTTACTCTTCCTCTGTGCCATCAGGGTCCCCATAAGGGATACCCCTGGTCAGGCGGGTCATGACTCGAGGTCTGGCAACAGGAATAGGAGAGGGAGAAGGGGCCGGCTGGGGTTCCATGCGGATAACTGCAAGCAAGGAAGAAGGCTGCACCTGTACAAAGGCCTGTAGACCCTGGAAAAGCTGCCGGGTCCACGTCTAGCCCGGGGGGGAACTGGGGTGGGCCCAGCTGATGGAAGACCCAGCCCAGGGGTTACTCAGATCCAGTTAAGGCTGCCAATCCATCATCTGAATGGGAGGAGCAGGGCTCAGCAGAGTCCATGGAGGCCAAATCCCCTTGGGCTGCCTCACAGTGCTGACACAAGTTGGAATCCAGGTCAGGCTGAGAAGCCCTAATATGACAAGAAGTGCAGACAGCAAGGCGCTTATGTTTCTTGGCTGCCGGCACCATTGGCGGTGGTAACTGTGCATCCGATCGGCTCGCGCTTAAAAATTTATGCGCACAAATTTTGAGTGCCTAGGTTGGACACGGTGAGGCACACACACAGCCTGTGCGCCCGGCTTTTCTTGTATCCTGCGCTTACCTTATTGTGCGCGTACGTGCATGCCCTATGCACGTGCGCAGAGCCGACACACTGCACTAACCGACGTCCTATGGCGGGCAATACGAGACGCACGAAGACACATGCAAGATGGCGCCACCGCAGCCTACCATGTGGTCTGCTGGCCAAGCTTAAAGCGGGTCTAGTCCACCGGGGGGGGGGGGGGCGCCACTCAACCCGCTCGTAAGCTCATTTCCCTATGCCCCAATGGGATTGGGAACATCGTCAGTGCAGCGAGCTAAGCACAGAGACTGGAGGAAGTCTCTGTGCGAAACCCCTCTTCTCTGAAGGTAAATCTTCTTCCTTTTTTTTTTTTTAAACTTACCTGGTCTCAGCGCTTACTGGCTGAGTACAGAGACAGCCTCTGGCTGCGGAAGGAGAGGGCTTTGTCCATCGGCTTCCTTCACCCGCAGCCTTTCAGCTGCTTAAGCAGCAAAGTCCATGCCGGGAACCGGCTACCGGACCAAGGCACAGCTCTGAGGGATCTCTGAACTCAGGAATTCTCAACTCGGGGAGGGACCTTTAGGTATCACCGCAGGAGAGCGGGGCTCAATCTTTTCTCCAATTTAAAAGTAGAATTTCTTCTTCCAAAAGGTACAGCGATCCCATAGGGGGTGTTATCCAGGGTGACGTCAGCTTTGAAATCTGACTCCGTCTCCATCTGCTGGCAGGGGAGCACCACCCATTGGTCCTGAGTCCATCTGCCTACACGCTAGGAAAACATAATTAACAACCAGACTGAGAACATTACCCAGCAGGACACATTCTGTCACCATCACGCAAGTAACCAAGGCAGCGCTTTTGCCATGGCCTGCGAGTGGCACTTCTGCACTCTGTTCATTAATGGAAGCTCTCAAGACAGCTCAAACCTGTTTACCTGGAACCTAGAGATGTGACAAGAAAGCAAAATGGACTGGAGATTACTTACTGTCAACTAGATCTCGGGACTGGCCTTGAATGTGCAGATAAAGTGGGCGATCCCTATTGGAGACAAAAACCATACAATAAGTAGCTACTCATCTTAAGCATCGCTCACCAACTGTGCTTTGTAATAACACCACTTATTTTATTGTGCCTTGTGCATGGGAAAACAACCTTCCACTGCAAACAGTGGATAATGGAAATTAATTCTGGATTCCAAGCAACAAATCAAACTAACCAAAGCCACACACAAAAAGCCATGGAAGTGTAACAAACAATTGTTGGGAAGAGACTTCTTATGGTTATAAGATGTTGCTTTTTACAATCTCGTCTCCTTAAAGCATCAGAGCCTCACACTGCAAAAAAATGCTCTGCCAATCAGTTTACTGAATTGTCTGATTTGCCATTTTTTTTTTTAATCCTTTGTACAGTTCTGAGCTGGAAGTAGGAAAAATTGGTCTACCCTATGGCACAGGTCAGGAGAAATACACCACTTGCCTTAAAAATAATAATAGTCAGCAGCAGCTACACATGAACAGAAAGCCCACAAGGTGCTTTGTATTAAGTTAGGCAAATGCATCAAAAGATGTCAGTTATAGGGGAAAATGAGGATACTATCCCTGGAAACACCAAAAATGTATGCATCCAGTATTCTTCAGGAAAGCACAAGTCTACAAACCCGGGTCCAATTTTGGCTTTCTCCTCTGTAGTCATAAATCTCCCTCGAGTCGACACAGCTGCTCCACTCAGTCGACTAATCTGTGAACCGCAGGACAGAGAGTCAAATATGACACCCAGCACTAGAGAGCGTACGAACAGAGATCGAATAACCAGCCATATCTCAAAATGTTTCTGAAAAACATCACATGCTCTTATTTACTTGTCAAACGCTACAAAAAACAAAATGCTTAATGAGCCCCACAATCCAATACATTGCAAATCAAACAAACGGGACAAATTCTTTATAAAAAGTACATTCAATGTGCTATCATACAGGTAGTGCTGAATGATCGACATAAGAAAACCACAGCATACAGGCACGTGGATGTAATCATTCATCCGCAAAAGTTCTTTAATTCTGAATTTTTGGAACAGTGTGCTTTTATGCTAAGTGTTCGATTCCATCGTGTTTTCCCTTTGGGGCTTCCATCGAGACTGGATTCTGGGAAGCGCTCTCAATAAGTCAAGTCTGCAATTATTGTTCATTTTATTTGTACCATTATGAACTGAGCACTGAGCAAATGCACAAATTGTTTCACAAATTCAAACGTTTAATGATAAGACATTTTGTAGGTGAAGGATTCTCTCTCTGTACAGTGAACTCTGTGCCTATGCACTATGATTTTCCTATAGCGAACAATTAACACATTAAAACTGTTTACTTGAACATTTATTAAAAGCAGGTAATAGCCAGGCAGATCTCTCATACAGTAGCATAAAGTACAAAAAAAAAGGGGAGGGAAGGGTGATTAATGAAATGGTTATTCCACCTCTCTCAGCTGCTTGGTCAGTCATAATGCAATTCCTTTCCCCTTCCTAAAGCTGAGGGGTGAAGGCTTCCTGTGCTCACCTCATCCTGGGTCTGCCCTCTTGTTAACATGTTTCTACAGGTCAGAGGAACATCGTTGATCTCCACTTCTGCCACCACCAGGTCATCTTTGCTTTTGTTCACAGGTACTCCTTTCCATGGTACCTGCAACTGCAGAGGAAAGCCCGAATCAGAGACATGCTGCAGTGCTTTCATTTAATACAAATAATTTTGAAAACTTTTGTAATTCCACACATGTAGCTCTTTAAAGCCTCCAGTTTTAAGCTTTACTCCTCCAGCACAAGAAAGGAACACAAAATAATACACTAAAACTAGAATTTCATCCATCTGAAGAAGAAATGCAAAAGATATATTTATCTGTTAGAAAATGAGTTTTACTTTGGGGCTAACTAAAGCAAGAGAACGTTCTGAAAAACTTTTAGTAACTCACAAATTCCAGAAATGGAAACAATGGAAATGCAGCCTGGATGCAAACTTAGTACACTAAATGTACCTAGCCAATATTATGTAAATTATAATAAATACTAATGCCCGGTGACACCACAAGAGCAAATGCAGGGTCCGGAAATTTTAACCATAAATGCTTAACAAGTAGCTACCATGCAGCTCAGTACTGGTAAGAGCCTCCTGACTGAATAATCAGTGCTATTTCTAAATATTCAGTTATCTATTTTTGTAGCATAGCTATCTAAAAACTTACCTTGTCTGGCGTGTTCTGGGCAGGCTTTAGTTTTCCCTTTGCTATTAACATGGCATTAATTTTAGCTGCCACAGCTGCAGCAGCATCCAGTGCCCCTGAGGGCGCTGTGACACCCTCAACCCCAGCATTGCCCATCAATGCATCTCCATAGCCTAGAAAAGGCCCAGCAGGCAGGATCCCCCCTGCCACAGGAGAGAACAGAGATGGAGGTGGGCCAGGCTGGTCCCACTTGCTGCGCCGCCTGCAAAAAAAAATAATAATAATAAAATCCTAAGATAATAACTATCAAAAACAGCCTAGGTTATTTGGTAGCATTCTCTGCTGTGTCTCAGTGCATTTCTACATATCCTACTATAAAATGTTAGAAGTTGGTAGATTACATCCAGTAAAAGCAGCTTTACTTCTCATTTCAACACTAAAGAAACATTTAACACATATCTGTAAACACAGCAATCCTGGTTGACACTTTAGAGGTAACAAGGAAGTAAGGAGAGAAAAAAAAACCCTGAAGAAAAAGGAGCGTAAAGTCAGCAAAATGGCCTCGTGAGGGGAGGGATCTGGACCACCAGATTTACACCCCACAGATCAACTTGGAGCGAGCACTGACAGGTAGCTCGTCCACCTCAACCGAGCAGGGAGGAACCAATCCCCTGGGAGGAAGACTCAGTTAAAAAGTAACAAAAGTAACAAAAAAAAAAGAGACTGCAGGTATATGCACCAGTCACCATCTGCTGGAGACAGAGAAATACTGAGCTTCTGCAGGTGGCACCAGGGCTTATCAAGCAGTGTCAGAGAGGCTTTTCTCTGTCTCCATCTGCTGGTACAGATGAATAAACCCAGGAGTCTGGACTGATCCGGGTACATACAGGGAACTTTAAATACTACATGAAACTTGAAATAACCACTAAAGGGGCACTCTCCTGTCTCAGAGGGAACACAGATAACTATTCTACAGTGGGCTGAATCAGCTCTCCCCTCCCATCCTCAACAATTCATTTGCCAGATACAAGTAAGACAGAATTCAGCAAAGCTGCTACATGTGTGTGTAAATCTTCTTGTCCTCAGTGCAAAGGGTGTAAAATAAATAAATAAATTTGGTTTTTTTTTTCATGTCCATATACATAAATATATAACCTACTGGATGGAGCCACACTGATAACCGGGACGGGATTGGTTAGAGCAGAGGGGCTGAGAACCAGGGAAGGCCAGGGTTCAAAGCCCACTGCTGCTGTTTGTGTCCTTGGACAAGTAACTTCACTCTCCTTTACCTCAAGTACAAATGTCGATTGTGTACCCTTTGGGTACTGGGAGATACATACAGAACCTGGATGCAATCTGCTTTGAAGTAGCTGCCCGGTCATGAAAGATGAAAATAAATATTTCTAAGCATTTGCTATTCTGCTTCCCCTAAGGGACGGCTCAAGAAGAACAGCAAGGCCGCTTATATATTCCCATTTAAGAGTGTGCAGGAGGAGCTCTTATATCCACAAGACCGCCTCATGCTCTGGGGCAGGCGCCTTCCCATTGGCCGACGGCCCCGTTCGAACATGACGTCATGAAAAAGAGCCACCGAAAGGGGAACCGTGTCGGTACCTGGAAAGGGGGCGCAGTGACCTCACGCACCCGGGAGCAAAGGTCTCCGAGGACATCTTCCCTCTCGGAGAGCTGAGCGGCCGGGCACGGTCTTGCCGCCGCCACTTCCTCCAGCCCAGCCCTCCGCCTCCCACCAGCTCGTTCTCCCCCGCCCAAATCGCTGTCCCCACTTCCACTTTACTGTTACCGCCGCAGTCGCCAGGCCTCACCCGCCGCCCGCGCGAGCGCTCCCCGCAGACATGGCGACCACAACCACCACTCGCAGCACCTCCGGCCTCCAGTAGACGCCGCCGCCACGTCACGTAAAAGACGCACACACTTACGTACACTTCCGGCCCGCTGGCCCCTACGTCATCAGCGACTTCCTGCTGAAACGATTCCTCCGGCGCTTTCAGACCTAAGTAGTTGTCAGCCGAGTGCTCGGAGGCTTCTGACTTTCCGGTGTTGCTGTCGCCTCCCGCCTGACCGGGACTCTTTCCCTCTCTCCGGGCCCAGCACAAGCGTCGCCATGAGTCTGGCGGAGAGCCGAGCGCCCCGCAAGACGGCTGGGAATCGCATGTCCAAATTGCTGGATGCCGAAGAGGAGGACGAGTTCTACCAGACCACATACGGGGGCTTCCAGGAGGTGAAAAATTAGAGATTTGTGTATATTTATGTATATAATATGTAGCTCTAAATCACTGTCAAAGGGAGAAAGATGAGCTCTATTAGACCATGTGCAGGGGGAGCTTTTAGGAAGTAACATTTTACAAAATCATCTAGGTAACATCATAAAGAAAAAAATTCAGCTGTTTTTGTATCTGTTCCTTGCTCTGCTGTACTTGCTTTAGGATCACACCGTCTCCTCTTGTTCCTTGCAGAGCAGGAGGTATTGGAGGAGGGGCGAAACAACAAGGAAAGGGCTGGATTAGGGAGCAGAGTGGCTGTTCTCTACTCTGTCTTTACTAGGTTCAGCCCCTCTCTTACTCTTCCCAGCAGGCTGCCTGGAGGGGAGAGGCTAGAGCAGAACATCCCTACTTTTGCTTAAGTCTGAAAAGAAGTGGGGGAAGTTTGTTCCAGGTTTTGGCTAAGGGGCAAACAGTGAGAACAATGCTATTTTCTTTGACATGTACAGGACTGTTTGTGGATTATTTTAGATGTATTTGTACTGCACATCTATAAGGTTTGAGTTCGGCTCGCTCACAGGGGCAGATGTGTCAAGGGTTTGCTCTAGTATAACCCCCATTAGAAACTAGGATATTTTCATTTGTAATTCTAGAGCAGCATCTGTCCTAGTGTTTCGGTTGTGATTAAATGCTCTAAAAGGCCTGTGCCGCATGTGCATTCATTGTATTCATGATGCTAATCTCATTGCTGCCTCCTCCGATATCCTCCTCTGTACAGGAGTCGGGAGACGATGAGTATAAAGGTGATCGCTCAGACAGCGAGGACGAGGTGGATTCAGATTTTGACATTGACGAGGGCGATGAACCAACCAGTGACCAGGAAGAGGAGGGGCCCAAGAGGAAGCACAGAGTGGTTACCAAGGCCTATAAAGTATGGCCCTCTTGCTTTTCATTTATCATTGCATTGTTCCTTTCCTGCTTCTTTCTCTGTGTTATGTGAAAGTGCCTTGGAGTAAATTCCTCCTTGCTTCCCCCCCCCCCCCCCCCCACCCCCATATTTACCCTTCAAGACTTAACAGCAGGCTGGCACTTTTTAAACATTTTGATAAAACTGGTCTGCCTCCGAGACATAGCACTTATCTGTCTGTGTGCCCCTCAGGAGCCACTGAAGAGTCTGAAACCTAAACCAAGGCCCAAGAAACCAGACGTTCCCACCAGCAGTGCACCTAAGGTTCGGCAGGAGAAGGTCGTGCCCCAGGAGCCCCAGGATGAAGTGGGAGACAGTAAGTGCCCTAAAGCAAGGACCTCTGCACTGAGCAGACTAAGAATCCTGAAAACCCAGGAGGCATTTGTAGTAATGATGTTTTTCAGGCCTCCTTTGGAAGCCGTCCTGATGTTGGAAAATGCTGTGATTATAAAGCTCATTTGGATTCTATGTTCAGTGAAAGGTTCTGCAGGTGTCCAGATGATTATTATACCCTGGATGTGACTCTTTCTGGAGGGACTTTGGGATTTAACAATGGTTTTTTATTCTGGTTCTTGTGGCCCTCCAAATCTGTGTTGGGGTACTAAAATATACAAATGAACCTGGTTCTTAGAGCCAATAGCATTTGACCTGTTTTGGCAGGGGTGGAGTGTGGGGTGGGGGCAATAGAATTTGGAGCTGAGAAGTACCAGAAACAGCAAAATGGAAGCGAATCAATGCCAGACTATGTTACTCACCCCCTTGTGTATTCTGGCTGTGTCCAGGTCGTAAGTACATGCGGCAGTCAACAACAGAGCACACCCGCCAGACATTTTTGCGGGTGCAGGAGCGCCAGGTGCAGTCACGGCGCAGAAAGGGGCCACACTTGGACGACCGGCCACTCACACAGGAGGAGCTGCTGGAGGAAGCCAAGATAACCGAGGAGATTAATATCCGGTCTCTAGGTGAGGCAATGAAGTGACTGGGGCCCACCTGACTGAAAAGACTGATATGCCTGTCAAATGCAGTAACCCAAATTTACTGACACCCACCTTCAAATCCATATTATTAAACTGGCTCAAATTTGAGTCTAGCATGAGGTCAGTGAATGGCACTCTCCCGTTGGCTCTGTAGGAGCAGTGTTGAGATCAGGGATGGCTCTTGCCTGGGGAAGGGGAGGGCAAACATTTCTGCCTGTTCTGACCCAGTTTACATGTTCTTCCAGAGAACTACGAGAGGCTGGAGGCCGACAAGAAGAAGCAAGTCCAGAAGAAGAGGAAATGCGTGGGCCCCATGATCCGCTACTACTCGGGAACGATGCCACTGGTCACGGAGGTCAGCCTTAAGGAGGAGAACGTCGATGTGGAGGGGTAAGCGATGGGGAGCACACAGCAGAGCTTTGTACCCAGATGGTACTCTGCGACTGTTTGGTAGCCCTGTCTGACTAGTCATAGCTCTGCAACTGTGATCTTTCTAAGCCTGGCTAGTGTAAAGCTCCCTCACCCATATCCCTTCTCAGGTCCTGCAGCCTTCAGAAGAAGAATTTCTGTGTATTCCTTCCATGAAAAAGCTCGCTTCCAGAGAGCATCCTCATTGATAGCCCCAGCTCTCTGGTATAAACTTTCCCAGGACTTATGTTCAAAAGGGTTGTTTATGGTTGAGAAAATCTATTAAAGTGTGGCTGTTTGTGAATGCTTTGTTGCTTTCAGTGAGTTGTGGTGTCTTCGGACGTCATGCTGCTGTTTTGTCTGTTTGCCATCACAACGCGCAGCTGACACAAGTGATCAGTAAATGCAATTCACTTTGCTGCTGTTTCTCTGATCTAGGTTGGACCTTGAGACGCAGCACAGTGCAGAGGGCCCTCAGACGGCGATCTCAGCCTCGGCCGGGAAATGCGCCCGGACCTTCATCACCTTCAGCGATGACGAAACCTTTGAGCGGTTCTTCCCCAGGCCGAAGCCGGCCCGGGTGCCTGTGCGGGAAATCTGCCCCGTCACGCACAAGCCAGCGCCGTACCGTGACCCCATCACCGACATCCCCTACTCTAGCATCCGCGCTTTCAAAATCATCCGCGAGGCTTACAAGAAGTACATCACCGCGCACGGCCTGCCCAATGCCGCCATCGCAGCAGCCCTAGGGGGAGGGACCGCCCTGGCGGACCCGAACGTCCGACCAGGCAGGCAGAAAATTATCATCAAGCAAACCGTCTCCTCTGCCTAAGGCATGGACTTGCCTGCTTGCTGACAGTGCTCCCGTGGCTAAGTGTCCAGGTACCAATGCTGAGGCTGCTCCACAAAAGTCCCCTCCTTGTACAGATGCCGCTACCCAGCAGCGGTGAGACTGGGATGACGAAGAAAGGATTGGTTTTAACTATTTTGTGCTGCACATGGCGTCTGATCTGTGTTAGACAGATATCCTTGCCTGCACACTCGTGGTTAAGAGGGTCACGATGCAGTGTTCACTGCCTCTGGCCTACCTCATTCAGCACATATTGACTCTGTTTTTAACCAGGGGGGTTCCCCATCCTGAGGATTGCAGAACAGGTGGATCGCAAGGTGATGCCCTTTTGGGTAGAACCAAGGGTAAACCGCCGGGCTGGGGTTTCCTTAAAAGTTTCAGTAACCCCTTAGGTCTGGCTGTGTGCACTGGCCTGAAAATGATCTGGAATTTCAACTTTATACTGTATATATGCTACACAATGGGGGGAGGGGGAGTTAAAATGCAGAGTCTGGAGTAAATTGGTTTGTACGGCGGACCTTGTACTCCCAGAGGCGAAGCGGGGTGGAAAGTCACTGTGCTAATTATTCGAGACATCACTCAAAGCACTGTTAATTGAATGTAAATATAGAAACCCTCTGCTGTTCACTTTCATCCAGGATTTACTGCAGTCTTTAGAGAACAGAAACTGTCACTCGGGTGCAGCTGGCTCGGGAAATAGTGGTAAGGATTAGGAATGCCCAAGAGCCTGAGGGACCGAGGTGCTCCGCAGCAACTCCAGCTCCCTCTGGATAACTTACAGTGGCAGCTAAAAGTCGCACCAAGCCTCGGCGGCAGGAGGACGATTTGAACGCTCGTCTCCGGGATCCCACCCTCTCTTAACTTACTTCCTATTCAGCCTGTTTGATGGATACTGCACTGACAGCATCATAACTGAAGCTTTCCTGCCCCCAGCAGCCGGGGGCGGCTGTGATAAACTGTGTGACCCTTCTGCCCCGGGGTTGGAGGCTGGATGTTTTTCTGCAAGGAACTGCAACAGCAGCAGCAGCAGCAGCAATGTCAGCCTGAGAGAAGTCTTGTTTTCCACACCTGCTGCCTCTCCCACCCCTGGCCTGGCCTTGGTTTTCAGGACTTTAATATAACAATTGTGGTTGCTGTAAACCTTTCTCAAAGTGTATTAAAGGCTTTTAACGCAGTACAGCTCCTGAAGTTCATGCTGGGGCAGTGCTGCAGAGGTGGCTTAGAAAGGCACCGAGCCCTGCCACCGTAAGTGGGTGCATTCCTTTCGGGGGGTTCCTGGTAGGGTTGCTCTCTTCATCTCCCCTGCCTCCTTTGTACTTCCAGCTCAGTCTGAATTGGGACTGGGGGCTGGCACCGTGGGCCTTTTGTTTGCAACCACCTGGCACTTTTTCTCCTTATTTTATATCCCTTTCTTAACTCGGGCATTGCAGCGGCAGTCCCAAGCCTCAGGGGGTCCTTCCTGAGCCTTTCAATCATGGGCCCAAAATCTACCCATGAAAAGGGGGGGGGGGGGTATGCATTAACTAGGTCTCCCAGCCCTGACTGGCCCACAAAGTGATAGTAGAACTACAGGCCCCAGAATGCACTGGGGTAGGTGCTTTGAATTAAAAGAACAAAAAAAAAATCCCAAGCTTTCCCTGGTGGAGTCACTTGCTCATGGCAGAGAGCAGAAAAGCTCGATTCTCCAGTGGCCATTTCCAAGCCCGCAGTTCTAGCTCTCCTCCACCAGGTGGCTGTAGATCTCTCCGGTAGAACCCGGGGTGAGAGAGAGCTGGTGATTGATAACAGGCCTGGGTATCTGATCCCCCTACCAGCTGCAGCCAAAATAATAAAATGCTGAGGTCACACCCTCCTCTCTGTATCCCCAGCCTCAGCACTGCTCCAGCTCGGACACAAGCCTGGAGGGCACTCACCGAACTCATAGCCAGCAAGGTAAGCAGGGGGTGGGGAGGGGTGGGGGGGAGAAAGGGAGAACCCCAGCTACCACTCCTCCTGCAATCACCCCCTCCATTTAACCTTCATGCTGATGTTTGCCCTCTTTGTCTGCTCGGGGCTATCAAACTGACCCCCATTCCGGTGCTGTGTTAAGGAGGTTAACATGAAAGGCTTTTACCTCGAAATTAAAAACTTCTGACGGCGCAGCGAGGTGGGAGCAGGGGCTGCTGGCTGTGTTCTCTCTCTTGAGTTTCCATGAAAAGCTGGTCACTGCTGTTGGGGGGGGTGGGTTTGGATACTCCACTTCTGTTTCTGGTCCCGGTCCGGACTCCTCGCCTGCTGGACTATTTCCTCTCTGCCTGATTCTTTTTTTATTTGTAATAGTTCATCAATAATCCTGGGGTGGGGGGTGGGGGAATGCCATGCCATGATGGCAGCCTCTACTGAAGCAGAGTTTAAGAATATGCTTGGGTGGAGCATAGCCAGAAAATGGTTTAGGGGTCAGATATGACGAAGCCACCTTCCTAAAGACATTGGGGGATGGGCCGAGGTCTGCGCGGTAGTTTTGGGAAATGAAATAGATGTTACTGATTAATTAAGATTCTCTGCAGGCTGGAAGTCTGCCTTTCATTAGACTTGACATAAGGATTGTCCAAGGCTGGGTTTTAGAGAGCAGCTTGATCCCTTCTTTGGGGGATGGGAGCTTCATTTCTGGTGCTTTGGAAAGTGTGGCTGAAGCCATACGGTAATAGGATGGGAGCCAACGCGTGCCCGAGGCTCACTGTGAGTTACTGTACAGCTGCAGGACCTCTGCTTTGTGCAGCAATCTCTGCACATCTGGAAGGAAGTGCATTCCCCGAATGATCTGGCACCAAAATGTCCCACTTTTGCTTTTCAAATAAATATGTCCACGTACTTCTTTTTACTGGTGTAAAAGCTGCTTCTGCCCCTGCTTAGTGCCTCTGGATTGCGTCGAGGGATTTGGGAGCAAGGTCACCTAAGGCCATGAGATGAATCGCAGTGCCACAGTATTTTTTTTTCCAGCTATGGTATCAGAATTAGAGGTTATAATACCAGACTTCAAGCTGCTAGACTTGGAAATGACATCAGGAAATTAATTTTTTTTTTTTCATGGAAAGAATAGGGGATGTCTGGAATGCCTTCCTGGAATGAGTGATGGAAGTTAAAATAACAAACTTCCAAAAATGATGGGCTAACACAGAGGATCTCTACTTGTAAAAAGCAAAGCGATAGCCTAAGCAGGAGCTAGTGGCATCACAGGGCCACATGGGCAGCCCAAGAGGTAATGAGCACGAGGTAGCAGTTGCAGCCACTGCTGTTAGGTTTGTATCGGGCTCCCATGAAGGCACTGGGGTGACCTGCATGCTGTGACTGTGGTTGAAACCTACTCTTCGATAAGCATGGGGAATCTGGATCTCTTGGAGAATGGCTTTGCTAGTTTTGGCAGCTGTGCAGATTATTAGAGCACTTGGTAACTGGACCTGTAAGGGGGACCCTGGGTGCTGGATTTCGTGTTGGTCTTGAGGAAGAGGAAAGGGCCCGCATGGCCCATCAGTGGAGGGGGCAGCACTTTTAACAGATTGTAGGCGTGCTTGGGACTGAGGTGGAGGACCTTGGCAGAAATGGGATAGGGGGAGGGAGCTGGTGTTGGGTTAAGTATAGGAATTTAGACTGGATGGGCCAATTTGATCTTTTCTGCTGTCATTTTCTCTGTGAATATGTTGCAGGGTAGAGTAGAACCTGCTTTCTGTCAAACCTTTCCTTATTTTTGGGGAGGAGGAGAGGGTGCCTTTCTTAAAGTCCAGCAGTGGGATTGGCCAGACGGCAGCATCAGCCTGGGTACTGACCTCCAGCTAGGCAATCCTGCGTTAGATTTGGGTAAAAAAAAAATCTTAACGGATCAGTAGTTAAAACTCCTGGAGGAAGGTAAGTGTCCTTCCTGTAAGCAGAGGCCTGGGTGTTGCAGATTTAGTATTTTGGGTCCCTGTTAGGACACTGTGCTTGTGCCATGTAAATGTAAAATAAAATATTGGATCGCTGCTGGGTGCAGCTCTAGTCATCCCATTTCAAAAATGATAGTAGCCCTAGAAAACGTGCAAAGAAGGGAGACAAAAAATGATAAAGGGATTGGAGCAACTCCCTCCTGAGGAGAGGCTACACAGGTTAGGGCTCTTCAGCTTCAAGAAGAGAAGGTGGGCAGGAGATATGATGGAGGTTTATAAAATCAAGAGTCATTTACCCTTTCCAATAGTACTAGGACGAGGAAGCTGGAAGGGAAGAATAAGTAAATCCATGGCTCTAGCACTAAACTTTCAAAAGGGAACTTATGAGAAAAATGGAACAAAACTGAAAGGTGCAGCTACAAAGGTTAAGACTGAACAACGGGCGGGGACATAATTAAAAAAATAGCATCTTAGAAGCACAGTCCAGATGCATCAAGAAAGGCCGAAGGAAGGCCAAACAATTACCAGTATGGTTAAAAGGGGAGGGGAAAGAAGCTATTTTAGCCAAAACATCCTTTTAAAAAATTGGAAGAATAATCCATCTGAAGAAAACAGAAAAAAACATAAGCGTTGGCAAGTTAAATGTAAGAGAGAATTTGAAAAGAAGTTAGCCACAGAGGCAAGAACTCATAATAAAAACTTTTTTAAAATACATCCGAAACAGGAAGCCTGCAAGAGAATTGGTTGGACCGTTAGATGATCAAAGGGGGTAAAGGGGCAGTTAGGGTAGATAAGGCCATCACAGAAAGACTAAATTAATCCTTTGCTTCGGTGTTTACCAAGGAGGATGTTGGGGAGATACCGGTTCCAGAGAAGGTTTTCAAGGGTGATGATTCAGATGAACTGACCCAAATTACAGTGAACTTGGAAGATGTAGTAGTAGGCCAGATTGACAAACTAAAGAGTAGCAAATCACCTGGACCAGATGGTATGCACACCCGGGTTCTGAAGGAACTCAAAAATGAAATTTCAGACCTATTATAAGTAATTTGTAACCTATCACTAAAAACATTTGCCGTACCTGAAGACTGGAAGGTGGAAAATGAAACTCCAATATTTAAAAAGGGCTCCAGAGGTGATCTCGGGGAAACTATAGATGGGTGAGCCTGACTTCAGTGCCGGGAAAAATAATGGCAACTATTCTGAAGACTAAAATCACAGAACATATTGATAGACATGATTTAATGGGACACAGCCAGCATGGATTTCCCTAAGGCAAGTCTTGCCTCACAAAACTGCTACAATTTTTTTAAGGGGGTTAATAGATGTGGATAATGGTGACCCAGTCGATGTGGTGTATTTGGATTTTCAGAAGGTGTTTGACAAAGCCTCATGAGAGGCTTCTAAGAAAACTAAAAAGTCATGGGATAGGAGGCGATGTCCTTTCGTGGATTACAAACTGGCTAAAAGACAGGAAACGGAGAGTAGGATTAAATAGCTTTCACAGTGGAAAAAGGTAAACGGTGGAGTGCCTCAGGGATCTGTATTGGGCCAATGCTTTTCAATATATTTATAAATGATCTGGAAAGGGATATGAGTGAAGTAATCAAATTTGGAGATGACAAAATTATTCAGAGTAGTTACATCACATGTGGAATGTGATAAATTGCAGGAAGACCTTACGAGACTGGAAGATTGGGCATCCAAATGGCAGATGAAATTTAATGTGGACAAGTGCAAGGTGATGCATATAGGGAAAAATAAACCTTGTTGTAGTTACATGATGTTAGGTTCCATATTAGGAGTTACCACCCTGGAAAAAACCATCTAGGCATCATAGCTGATGTATTGAAATCGACAGCTCAGTGTGTTGTGGCAGTAAAAAAAAGCAAACAATGTTAGGAATTATTAGGAAGGGAATGGTTAATAAAACGGAAAATGTCCTAATGCCTCTGTATTGCTCCATGGTGAGACCACACCTTGAGTACTGAGTGAGTACTATTGTGGTTATCACATCTCAAAAAAGATATAGTTGCACCGGAGAAAGTACAGAGAAAGGCGACCAAAATGATAAAGGGCATGGAACGGCTCCCCTATGAGGAAAGGCTAAAGAGGTTAGGGCTGTTCAGCTTGGAGAAGAGACGACTGAGGGGGGATATGATAGAGGTGTTTAAAATCATGAGAAGTCTAGAACGGGTAAATGTGAATCAGTTATTTACTCTTTCAGATAATACAAAGACTAGGGAGCACTCCACAGAAACATAGAAATGACGGCAGAAAAGGACCATTCAGTCTGCCCAGCAAGCTTATGTTAGTATCTGCCACATTGTACAGGTCACCTCCATGCTTATCAGTTTCCCAGACTGTAAAAGTCAGGATCCTTGTTGCTTGCTGTCTGAATCCAGTTTTCCTTTTCCTCTTTTCCCCCTGCTGTTGAAGCAGAGAACAATATTGGAGTTGCACAAACAGTATGAAGGTTTACTGGTTAACCTTGCCACACCAGCAAGCTACCCCCATGCACTCTTTTCTTCATTCCCATCCTCTGCCCTTTAGGGATCCACAGTGTTTATCCCATGGCCTTTTGAAATCTTTCACTATTTTTATCTTCACCACTGCCTCCGGAATGGCAGTCCAGGCATTCACCACCCTCTCCATGAAGAAATATTTCCTGACTGTTCTGAGTCGTCTTTATACATACATCTTCTCTGGACTTTAATTTCACGACCCCTAGTTCTGATTTCCTTCCTATGGAAAAGGGAAGTTGATTGAGCATCATTAAAACCTTTCAGATATCTGAAGGTCTGTATTATATCTCCCCTGCTCCTCCAGGGTATACATATTTATGTCCTTCAACCTCTCCTCATAAGTCATTTGATGGAGACACCCACCACCACCATTTTGGTCGCCCTTCTCTGGACCGCCTCCATCCTGTCTCTGTCCCTTTTCAGATACGGTCTCCAGAACTGAACACAGTACTCCAGGTGAGGCCTCACCAAGGACCTGTACTAGGGGATTATCACCTCCTTTTTCTTACTGGTTATTCCTCTCTCTATGCAGCCCAAATTTTTCTGGCTTTAGCTATTGCCTTGTCACATTGTTATGCAATCTTCAGATCCTCAGACACTATCACACCAAGGTCCCTCTCGTGCTCCGTGCACAACAGCCCTTCACCCCCCCCCCCCCATCACATACTTCTCTCGATTACAGCACCCCAGATGCATGACTCTATACTTCTTGGCATTGAATCCCAGCTGCCATATCTTCGCCCACCGTTCTAGCTTCCTTAAATCACTTTTCATTCTCTCTACGCCTTCTGGCATGTCCACTCTGTTGCAGATTTTAGTGTCATCCAAAGAAAGACAAACTTTAGCTTCTATCCCGTCCACAATGTTGCTCACAAAGATACTGAACAGAACCGGTTCCAGCACTGATCCTTGTGGCACTCGGCTTAACGCGGCTGTCTCTTCAGAGGAGGTTCCATTTACCATCACCCACTGTCTCCTATCAGTCAATCAGTTTGTAATCCATAAGAACATAAGAAATTGCCGTGCTGGGTCAGACCAAGGGTCCACCAAGCCCAGCATCCTGCTTCCAACAGAGGCCAAACCAGGCCACAAGAACCTGGCAATTACCCAAACACTAAGAAGATCCCATGCTACTGATGCAATTAATAGCAGTGGCTATTCCCTAAGTAAACTTGATTAATAGCCATTAATGGACTTCTCCTCCAAGAACTTATCCAAACCTTTTTTGAACCCAGCTACACTAACTGCACTAACCACATCCTCTGGCAACAAATTCCAGAGCTTTATTGTGCGTTGAGTGAAAAAGAATTTTCTCCGATTAGCCACCACCTTAGCACTCACTCTCAAGCTTCTCATGTTATTTACAAGCCTCCTATGGGGAGGGGGGAGCGTATCAAAAGCTTTGCTGAAATCCAAGTAAATCACATCGAGGGCTCTTCCTTGATCCAATTCTCTAGTCACCCAATCAAAAAAATCAATCAGATTTGTCTGACAGGACCTTCCCCCTGGTGAATCCATGCTGTCTCTGATCGAGCAACCCACCGGATTGGATAGTTCACTATCCTTTCCTTCAGTAGTATCTCCATTAATTTTCCCACCACTGAGGTGAGGCTCACCGGCCTGTAGTTTCCAGCCTCCTCTCTGCTCCCACTCTTGTGAAGCGGGACCACCACCGCTCTTCTCCAATCACTCAGTTCCACTCCCGTTTCCAGGGATCTATTGAACAGGTCACACAGCGGACCCGCCAGCACATCTCTGAGCTCCCTCAGTATCCTGGGGTGAACCTCATCAGGCCCCATGAAGTAATTTGGAGTTTTTCCTAGCTCTTCCCCTACATTCTCTTCTGTAAACAGTTTCGTCTACACCATCCCCCATCTACAATCTTGTCAACCAGCAACAGGCCTTCTCCAGGGTCTGCTTTAGTGAACACTAAACTGAAGCATTTGTTTAATATTTCTGCCATTACTTCATCTCTCTCCACACAGTGCTCCTCATCGCCTTTCAGTTTCACTAGATGATTTTGGGCCTTCCTTCTTTCTCAGATATATCTAAAAAAAATGTTGTCTCCTCTCTTTACCTCTTTGGCAATCCTTTCTTCTGCTTGACTTTTTGCCTTCCTGATTGCTTTCTTCGTCTCCCTCAGTTTTAACAGATATTCTTCCTTGTGTTCCTTTTTTTGAGATCCGTTTATACTTCTCAAATGTTGTTCTTTTTTGCCTGTATTTTTTCAGCCAGCTCCTTAGAGAACCAGATTGGTTTCTTTTTCCTCTTACTCTTCTCTACTTTCCTAACAGATTTGTTGCCTTGGTAACAGCTCCTGTTAATTTGGCCCACTGTTGTTCCACCTCACCCATGTTCTTCCTTCAGGTCCATCCCCATTTTGACAAAGTCTGTATTTGTGAAATTCAAAGCTCGGGTCTTGGTGTGACTTCTCTGTATCTTATTTGGATATCGAACCATACCGTCTGATGATCACTACTGCTCAGGTGAGCCCCTACCCCGTACCTCAGAGACATTATCTCCATTATGGAGCACCAGATCAAGGCTCAAACCCTCCCTGCTTTACCATTTGTTCGCGCAGAGCACCTTGAAGGGCATCCACTATCTCTCTACTTTAGGTAGATTCTGCAGAAGGGATGTTCCAATCCACATCTGGAAGACTAAAATCTCCAAATGAGCAACACTTCTCCCTGCTTTCCCCAATTTTTGGATATCCTCCGTGAAATTAGCAAGTAGCACATTTAAAACAAAATGTAGAAAATTATTTTGCACTCAATGCACAATTAAGCTCTGGAATTCGTTGCCAGAAGATGTGCATAAGGAAGTTAGTGTAGCTGGGTTTAAAAAAGGTTTGGATAAGTTCCTGGAGGCGAAGTCCATAAACTGCTATTAATCAATAGTGAATCGCCACTGCTTGTTGCTAGCATTAGAGGCATGGGATCTATTTAATGTTTGGGTACTTGCCAGGTACTTGTGACTCGGATTGTCCACTGTTGGAAACAGAATAGTGCACTTGATGGACCCTTGGTCTGATCCAATATGGCATATCTTATGTTCTTACACTAATAAGTAGTACATTTAAAACAAATCAAAGTATTTTTTCTCTCAGCACATAATTAAACTGTGGAATTCATTGGCGGAGGATGTGGTAAAAGCTATTAGTGTAGCTAGATTTAAAAAGCATTTGTACAAGTTCCTGGAGGACATGTCCATAAACCATTATTAGCCAGGTAACATAGTGAATGAAGGCAGATAAAAGAAGAAAATGTTCCATCTAGTCTGCCCAGCAAGGATTTTTTTTTGTTTTTATTTTAATTTTTTGTTGTTTTTTTTTAAGATGGTAGTTCAGGCTACTTCCTAGCCTTCTGTTAAGGGTAGTATATTTGGGAAGGCCACTGCTGATCCCTGATCTATATTTTGGGATCCCACTGGGTACTTGCGACCAGGATGGCCACTGACAGAGATGTGATGCTGGGCTTCGGTCTGATCCAGTACGGCATCTTTTATGTTCTTATAAGTGACTGAAGAGCAGGAGACAAGTGGTGGGATGCAGGAGAGGAGAGAGCCCCCCCCCCCCCTTGAAAAAATAAAAAAAAGATAACCATTCACGATTATCGATGCAAAATTGCACTGACCAAATGGGTACCTGACAGTGATCCCTAGGCCACCTCATGTGTACGTCCCGTAATGTGGAACCTCCCAGGGGAGGTGGTGTGATTGGAGGTCTTGTAGAGCTAGAACAAGCAGGGATCCTGGGTGGGGAATCAAGGGTAAAGGCAGAGCGATCAGGAAGCTTACATTTATGTATGTTATTTTTATGTCATTGTTTTTATTATTATGTCTGTTTATTTTGTATATCGCCTAGGCCATTCTGTGTTAGGCGTTTAATAAATTTTTTTAAATGAAATGAAGGGTGTGCAAGTATGGCATCAGGAAGAGAACATGGACAGAGGCTGGGCCTGGAGGTCTTGGTCAGCTGCCCTACATATGGAAGGGACTGACCCCCGCTGGTCTTGTTCGGTAATCACCATGCTTCTGCTCTGTCCTGCAAACTGAGGGGAGGGAAGGGCCATCCAGCCCCTGAGTACATCAGTTGCCTTTTATGACCTGTCCCTTGCTCCAGGTCAAACCATCCCAAAGTGAGATAATATGGAAGCTGGAGTCCTGCTGGCCCTTTGCTGGGCTGAGAGATACTTACTTCAGTTATAACTCAGAAATGAAAAGGAGGCGTGACGCTGTTGGAAGAGGAGAGGGGATGCAATGGTGGCACTGAGCGGGCGATGTCCTGGTCGTGTTGAGTTTCACAGCAAGCATTGATCTGAGGAAGGCTAACCCTGCTACTTAATGTCTGACTTCTCCTGCTATTGTTGCTCTCCATAGATAAAAGCCACTTGGCCTATCCGGTCTGGCCTGTGTCCCCTCTCTATAGCAGCGCTGCTTGCTTTGCAGCCATATCTCTCTCAGGTCCTCACTGCTGCCCGCTGTGTCGAACCCAGGCCTGCCCAAACTCCGTCATGGTTTTAGTGCGTGCTGCTCTGCTGGGCGGTGATTCCAGGCATCTGCCGCTCTCGTAGGAATGCAGAACAGGCGATTTTTGGTTTGCACAGTAGAGCAAGGTACAGAAGGATGAGCTGGCCCCCTCAGTCTTCTGCGTTGGGTAGGTGAGCAGTGTATGTTCCCCCACAGCCATCGGTCCAGAGGCAGAGAGGTGCTGCCCCAGGGAAGGCCTTAACTGGAAATGATGACCTTGTAAGTTTCTTTAAGGGCGACGCTGTGTACGCGATGGATCCAAGCTGGCCCTTATAAGTAATGGCACACACACAGACCACGTGACGCGAAGGTGATCCCATTCCCAGTCGTGGCTCCCAGCAATTAATGCAGACTGCAGGAACTTCTATCCTGATAACAGGATCGTTTCTATCCAACTGCTTCCTCATCTTTTTTTTGGTACTGGTTGGTTTGCTTTATCTGGCTCCTTTTTCCTGCCCCGAAGTTGTTGGCTATAAGATGGGAGCCCCTGGGAGCAGAACAGGGGGGAGAACTCTGTCCCTATTCCCCCGTGGAAGGGAAGTAGGACAAAAAATCTCTCCGCTCCCCCCCAGTCTATTGATTATAAAGGGACTGCAGTGTGCAGGGATCCCGGGCGGCACCTAGAAATGTCTCCCGTGGGCAGGAGAGGTCCCCCCGAGCAGGGGCTGTCTCTTATGAGCTGCTGTACAGCGCTAGGTACACCTTGCAGTGCTCCAAAACTGTTCAGTGAGGGTGGTAGTCATTTCATGATGGGCGGGGCTGGGAGTGGAGCGGCTCTCTTGTGTGTGTGCCTAGGAGTGATAAGCAGGGCTAGGAGTTATTCGCAGGCACCAGAGGATATTGCGGGGGGGGGGGGCGGGGATGTTTTCAGTAGATTGCACTGTGTCTGGCAGCTGCCGCTTTTAAGGGATGACCTGCCTGTGCCTTCCCAGGCTCACCCCTCTACCAGCCATGTCGTACCAGAAGGAGCTGGAGAAGTACCGGGACATAGACGAGGATGAGATCCTGCGGGGCATGACGGCCGAGGAGCTCGATCAGCTGGACGTGGAGCTGCAGGAGATGGATCCTGAGGTGAGGCTTCGCTGACCCACGCGCCCAGACACAGATAAACCCGGCAAACAATAAAGCCACAATCGCATCTTGGTTAATGTAACTCACCATGAATTGTGTGCAAATCATTTTTTAATAACAACAAAAGGAGTATCCACCACCTCTGTTGGTTGTAAAAGCAGAGCATAAGACCCTCCAATCTGAGCTGAGGGAGAGAAACCCCCACCTCCCCCCAAAACACATTTCACATCTGCATCTCTAGAAGTAACAGCTGGAAAGAGCAAGAGCACAGCTTGTGCATGCGTTTGTCTGGTCTCATCTACACCTCCTCTGTACTGCTTTAAATGGATGGATAGCAGCGGTTTGAAGCTATAAGCAGGGCCAATCGATGGGGGGGGGGGGAGGACAGGAGGGCCAGAGGCTGCACCTGAAGCTGAAAGGGCCTCAAAAGCCTTGGCGATTGTCTTTTGCTTTCATGTGTCGTCACAGTTTTTTTTTAATTTATATTTTATTGGATTTTCAAATATATAACATCATCCATCGTTTTTTTGTGTCATTGTTTTATATTTGAATGTTGGCTACAGGCTCTCTGAGGGTCTGCCTGTAAGAGCTGGCTCCTAGTTTCATTTGGATTGTTGTTGCTTGTTGCCTTTAGGACTTTTCACTGACATAAAAACACAGGCATACACTCATACATAGAGAGGCATGAACACATAGATAAAACCCATGCATGGGCTCAGATATACAGACAGACAGGAACACGTAGATAAAACCCGCGCATGTGCTCAGATACACAGACAGATAGGAATGCGTAAATAAAACCCATGCATGTGCTCAGATACATAGACAGATAGGAACGCGTAGATAAAACCCGCGCATGTGCTCAGATACACAGACAGATAGGAACGCGTAGATAAAACCCGCGCATGTGCTCAGATACACAGACAGATAGGAACGCGTAGATAAAACCCGCGCATGTGCTCAGATACACAGACAGATAGGAACGCGTAGATAAAACCCGCACACGTGCTCAGATACACAGACGTGTACACAGGCTGGAGTTAAGTTATCTCCAATGGACCAGGTCGGGTTCTTGTAGTACCAGTCTTGTCTCTGCCTATTGGGTACTTGCCAGGTTCTTGTGGCCTGGTTTGGCCTCTGTTGGAAACAGGATGCCGGGCTTGATGGACCCTTGGTCTGACCCTGCATGGCAATTCCTTATGTCCTTATTGTGTCAGTGGCAGCCTTAGGGGAGGATAAAGGAGATGACTGCCTGGGGCCCTTAATATTTATTTCGTATTGTAGCGAGATACTTCCATTGCAGTTTCATGGGCAGGACAAAGTAAAATTGGAATCCAAAATGTCCGAGTTAATTTTGATGACCTATAAGCAAGCCTTTAAGGTGCTGCAAATGACTCTCCAGGGTCCCGACAACCCCAAGGGCGCCACGCCACCAAGCCGCAGATCCCCTTCCCCAGGGAACGGGGATCTGGAGCCTTTCAGCCGCTCTCTCTTCCTTCCTCTGTAGAATGTCCTCCTTCCAGCTGGGATGCGGCAGAGGGACCAGACGAAGAAGAGCCCGACGGGGCCCCTCGACCGCGACGCCCTCCTGCAGCACCTGGAGAAGGAGGCCCTGGAGGTCAAGGAGCGCGAGGACCTCGTTCCTTACACCGGAGAGAAACGGGGTAACTTGGGGGGGGGGGACGGGACGCATGTCATATGGAGCTGGACTGGGATTAATATGCCCGGCCTAACTCCTGCAGGCTATGCCTGAATGCAATCCGCTCCGAAGCGTCACTAAAGGCAGAATCTGAATACAACTTATCATACGAGAGGGAAAGATCATGGCCATGGGTTAGGTTTTAGGATGTCGTCTCCGAGGGTATGGTAAGCAGCCGGACTGGGTGCAGCTCTGCTGAGGCCCCTCTATCCTTCCGGCGTCCGCAGTAGTTTTGCTGCCGTGCCTGATTTTATTTAGCCCTGCGCACCGCTTCAGAATGGCTCTGACCTGGCATCTCCTGCAGGGGGGCGGGGAACTGCGGCCTTTTCCTGGCTGCCGGAGACAAAGCGCCTCCAAAAGTGATGCCCCCTCCCCCAAGACCACACCTAAAGTTACAGTTCCCAAGTCTGCCGGCTCCGGGACCACCCCGTGACCACCCCTTCCCCTCCTCGAGAACCGATTGGAACAGGTGCAGGAGCCCCTGACACCGTGCCCTGAACTGGAAGGTAAACATTCAGGGCTCTTTTAATTTTAGGGGTAAGATTTCAAGCCAGGTCTGTTGCAAAGCAACGGCAAAATGGCAGCCCGAGGCCCTTCAATGAAAACACGCTCCGACAGAGCCCATGGGCAAGAGAAAGCTGAAGCTGAGCCAGCCTCAGTGCATGCATGGACCTGTAGTTCGGTATTTCCTTTCACCCTAGCGGGGCTAAAACACCATGGGGCTTAAAACCAGGACCGGATCAGCCTTTGCTGAAGGAATGGAGCCGGTTGGTTACCCTGCTTGGCTGGGCCATAACTTTCAGGTCCCTCACCGGCTCTGTACTGCTGTCGGTCACACACATTTGTGGGGGCAGGGGGTACAGATTGATGATCCAATGTCTTGCATGTGGGGGAAAGGGTTCTTTCGGCTGCCTCAGGAACGCAGCCGGTTCTAGGCCTGGGGAGGGTGGTACGCGGAGACCTGTTCAGCAGGGGGGCTTTAGCAGCTGCCGCAGTAACATCTGTGCCTCAGATCTCGCCAGCTGCTACAGTGCAAATGATTTCTGGGATGAGCGTCCATTACGGCTGCCCGGCTAAGCCGCTTCTTATCGCATCTCCTTTTCTTGGAAAGACTGGAGGGTGGGCTCACCCACTGACTCCAAGTCGTGAGGGACAGGCCAAAGGAATCCTGGTTTTTGTCATCCACGGATTCTCTCGTAGTTCCAATTTTTCTAAGTCCACCAGGAGACCGAGTCCCTGCATAAGATGTGGCAAAACCAGGGCTTGCTCAGCCTGCGGCTCCTGACCTGGAGCCGCTTTAAAGCAGCAAGGGGAGGGGGGAGGGGGAAAGTCACAGGGGCTACTCTTAAAAGGGTCTTTTTATAAAGGTAATGAATTAACCAATGGAGAGAGCAGGTGGGCCTTTGGACTCACTCATTCCCAGTTCCAGATGTTGTGAATGTATTGCCAGAGCGATACGATGATAACATTCCTCGTGCCTGCCTGGAGCCTCATCTTTGTGCATTTTTCTCCCCCCCTTTCCCCCCCAGGAAAGCCATTCATTCCCAAGCAAGCAAAGAGAGAGATCCCCAAAGAGGAGCAGATCACGCTGGAACCGGAGCTGGAGGAGGCTCTGGCCAACGCTACGGACGCGGAGATGTGCGACATTGCAGGTAGCGGGAGGGAAGGCATGCACGTGGGAAGAGGGCGGACAGGGACAGGGCAGGGGGCATGGACGTAGGTACTGGAAGGGGGTGCTTGTCTGTAGGCGTGTAGGACGTCGTACAGAGAAGGTGCCGTGCAAAGGCGATTGCTTCTCTAAATGAGGGAACGGCCTGTGCAAGCATGGGGGCAGCGGAGAAGCTGCTAGGGTGGGTGGCGGGGGGTAGTGGAGCTGCATCCACTGCCAGACCTCAGAGCCTGCCTCAGGGCGGCAGTGGCTTTCCTGCGTCTTCCTCTTTTAGGCCACGAGATCTCCCCTGAGAGCCTTGATGTATGCATGTATTTATATCCCGCCAATGCCGAGGCTCTAGGCAGCGCATGACCCCACCCAGAGCACCGATAAAACCGAAAACACATGAAGTTTCTTACAAAACAAAACGAAAAAACTAAAAGCCATCACAAGCCCGCCTGAAAAAAAAAAAACACCACTCTGGTCACGGGACAGCTTGCCTGAACGAGCGGGCCTTACGTTGACTCCTGAACTCTTGATACAAGGCGCTGCTCTCGGCGCAGTGGATTCCTTCTCATCGGGCCAGCCCCTGAGAAAGCACGCACCCCGGCTTCAGTCAAACACGCGTGGAGGTGGCCTCTCCGACCCGCCACGCTGTGATGACCACACAGCTCGAGCAGGACTGTAAATCCACAGCATGGACTCGGCCTGTGCTGGGTGTGCGACGGATACTTCCTCCCGCTCCTGCCTTCACGTTGCCAGGTCTTGTAGAGGGGACCAAAAGCCATGGAAGCAGGGAGGGTAGATAGTGGCAGGTGCACTTCAAAATCATTTAAAAAAAAAGGGATTTCATCGTGTGGGGGGGAAAAGCCGTCGGCAACAGAGAGAGGTGTAGGACAGGCCTGCTTTAATAATGCTTGCTGGTGGCTACTGGAATGAAGTGCAGATATTTAGCTCTCTCAGGCCTGGAATGCATCAGACTTCCTGCAGCTCACAGCTAAATTTAAAATGAAGGTCAGCCTGGATTAAGCTAGGCCATGCTTGGGTCAAGAAGGATGGGACCTGAAGGCCTCTTCAAAAGGTGGTTGAAATTCAGCTCAGCGGTGGCTGGAAGCCGGTTCTACGTGAAAGCTACCCCGGGCAGCTTGGCATTTTTGGTCCAGCAGCCAGGTGACCACGTCACAATGGGTCCTGTTGACCAGCAGTATCAGCACAGAGACCCAGGCGTGAGTGGAGGCTGACCTCTCTTTAGAGCACTTCCCACCCGGCGCGATTAAGAGAACACTGAACGATGCTGCTACTGGACAGAGAGATGCCGGAGAAGAGATGGCTAAATGATTTTCTCTTTGGTAAGCGCATGGGGCGAGGGTGGAGGAGGAAGACGGCCACCTTAAGTGAAAAGCTGATTCACGTCCTGCTTTAGCTGCTTACCTCAGATGGTCCGCAGCTAGATAATACTTACTGGATGATGCTGAGGACCCCCAGTGAGTAACAGTGCGAAGACAGGGGTGTGGTCGGTGGGTATGTATGGCAGGGACTCCCCCACCCCCACGTACAAGCTCTGAGCTGTGAAAGGGGCTTCTCGCCCAGCACTGGCTCAGCCCACCCCCCACCCACGGCTCAGCCATCTGACCATACAAGCCACGGCCCACTTCGTCTCCAATTCCCACAGCTCAGCGACTCGCTGAGAGCAACTGGCACAGGGCCAGGGCAGCTAAAATCGGCAACATCACAGTGCAAGGGTATCTGCTTACATCCACTGTGCAACTCGGATTAAAATAAAAAGGTACTCTGTCCAGGGTCTGGGTCCCTTCCACCCAGAGCTTTCCTGCAAATGCATGCGGTGCTGGGGAGACCGCGTCACACTATTTTACAGCCTGGCAAACACAATTTTAATCAGGCTTTCCATTAAAGCAGGCCAGCTGCCCGTAGTGTTAAAACCAATCAAGTCCACCAGTTACCCCCCCCCCCCCAAGAGGAATTTCAAAACTAGGTGTAAACCCGATAATAAGTGTTTTCAAGAGCTCCTGCTGGGTGGCCTTTTAAAAAGAAACAGATTCCAGCATCTCGGGCGTCATCGTGCACCATGCCGCAGGGAGCCCTATCCTGTTACAGGCCACACCGTTCAGCCAGAAGCTCTCTTTCAATCAGCGAGAACCAGAAAAGCTGGAATTTGCTGTCAGTATATAACACTCACTTGACTTTCAGAAAACCCTAAACCTGAAATGTCTGTGGTCGCTGCTGCCTCGAGCCAATGATTTCGGATGGACTGGATAAAGATCTGCTTTCTTGTCTCTCTCTGTTTTGCTGTTATTAATATCTCCTCGCAAGCACCTCCCTACTCCCATGACCAGCACCTTCCTGTTTTCCCCTATTTAATGTCTAAAATACTCATTTCCTTTACAGCAATTCTGGGGATGTACACTCTGATGAGCAACAAACAGTACTACGATGCCATCACCACAGGGATTATCACAAACAAAGAAGGAATAAACAGTATGTAATGGGCAATTTGTCTATCCATCCACATATCAACGCATCCATACGCCCGATACTTGTCCACCATCCGTACACCCATCAACCATCCATCCACACACTCCTATGTCCACTTACCCATCCACCATCCATCCGTACATCCATCCACAAACACATATGTCCATTTATTTACCTATCCACCAATCTAGCCGTAAATGCATATCTTTGGATGGATTTTTTCTGAACTTGCTTCTATTTCTTTATCCATTCATTCGTCATCCTATTTTAATCTGGGTACAGGATCAGACTCTTCTAACCTTGGGATGTTTGCATAATACTCTGAGTTTGTAATACTAATGGAGAGAGTCACTACACTGACCCAAATACGCGCTGCACCGCCGTGTACAAGCTCTTACACAAAAATCCCTTCTCATTCTCCACCTATAGCAGAAGTCAGCAGCAGGTGCAACAAACTCCAATGAATTTGCACACTTTATTTTTAAAACTAGGTGTAGTGCAACCCGACAAATACAAGCCAGTCCCAGATGAACCTCCCAATCCTACCAATGTGGAGGAGACACTACAGAAGATCAAGAACAATGAGAAGAGCCTGGAGGAGGTCAATCTCAACAATATCAAGGTAACCTTTTGTCTCCCGGTGGCATTGCCACAGGGGATCTCATAAGAAGTTCCCAAGAGAGAGATCAAAAGGGAAACGTTTCTAAAACTTCCCCGTCTCTTCCCCAAAATCAACTTTCAGGTCCTGGCATGCGTGTCACAGAATCTCACAATGAGAGTTTACGGAATGGATAACGAGGAGCAAAGTTTTACCGGCCACGTTAGTCCTGAAGGAAAGTGGATTTCCCACAGATTGGCCTAAGAATTACCCAAAAGTGATGTCATGAGTGACTTCACCAGACCGTGTAGATTCCTTTTTCTGTCACCTCATGAAGGGCACAAGATCTCTGGTGTCATTCTTATGCTCATCCACTAAAAAAGGCATCTACAGCTGCCAAGGATCCAAGAGCACAGTCCTGACATTGAATTCAGTTTGTTGAGTGGTGTCCTCCCTAAACTGACAGGGTGGCTCCCACAGCCTGGTTTAGGTGCATGAAACGGTCTGAGGAGAGGGAGTGGGAGGGGCTCACACGTGACTACCAGTGAGAATGAGAGGGGTTCACGCAACGTTTATGAGAGGAGAGGAGAGGCGATGCAAGACTTTCACAGAAATGTTTCTCTCTCTTTCTCTTAGGACATTCCTATTCCCACCTTGAAAGAGATCTGCGAGGCCATGAAAACAAACACCCAGGTCAAAAAGCTAAGCCTGGTGGCAACTCGGAGCAACGATCCCGTGGCTCACGTAAGCCCTGCCGGCATCCTCTGTCCAATAGTAGAAGCAGAGTCTGTGATCATGAGGCGCGGGGCTGCGAGAGCCCCATTCAGCTTCGTCACCAAAGGAGTTAAGAAAACCAAGACCCTGCTGGCGTTAAACTGCAGAGTTAAATCATTTTCAGCCATCAAACGCACTTAACACGGCTTCCAATGCGGTGAGGAGGGTAAATGGTGCCGGCTGTGTACCATGACCTTCCTTGTCCTAAAATGCAACTTTGGTTCCCGTGCGTAGAAGGATGTTAATGTCTTTCTTGTTCCCATTTTCCTGAGAACTGAAACCAGCCTAAGGCAGGTTTCAAAAACGTTTACAGATTTATTTAAAATCAAGTCCATGAATGAGCACGTTAGATCGGTTTCTGCTTAAAATGTTGCATCGTTGTGGGGGACAGAGGGTTTGGCTTGTACATCTGTATTCAGGGAATGAAAGGCAGAGACTGTCCCAGGGTGATGACATCACCACCCAGGTAGGAGGAGGACCACCAGGGTAGGGAGTAACGTCCTCCCTGCCCGACGCTTTGCACCCATGTTGGAAAATCACACACTGTCCTTTCTTCTGGGTCTTTGGAAGGCTGCAGCTCAGATGCTAAAGGAGAACAAGACCCTCCAGAGCTTGAACATTGAATCCAATTTCATCACGAGTGCGGGCATGATGGACATCCTCCAGGCAATGAAGAAGAACACCACACTCTCCGAGCTCAAAGTAGACAACCAGGTGAGAGGTCGCAGACTTTTACGAATACATGGGGATGGGGAAGACATCCATGGGAGCAATTAGGTGGCCAGTAGGCAGTTGAACAGAGAGTGTACTTCTCCTTTTTCCGATTTAAATGCTCAAGCAGCAGTGCTTCTTGTATATTAGGTAGTGGTGAAACCTGAGCGAGACATCTTCCCATGGTCGTCTGGGAAGAGGTTTATGAAACCTAATCTTCTGCAAGTCACCACTCTTGGGAGTCGTTGGGCTTTCTTTGGTAAAATCCAGGCGGCACGTTAGGGCCTCCCAAGCATTGTATAAGCAAGTCAGTGAGCCATGGGCAGAAATTTGCTGTCTGGTCAGAGGTGCAGGAAATCAGGGCACCGGAAGGTAATCCATGTCCTTTTCTCTTCTAGCGCCACAACCTTGGGGACTCTGTGGAGATGGAGATGGCACAGATGCTGGAAAGCTGCCCATCTATCATCCGCTTTGGGTACCACTTCACGCAGCAAGGACCAAGGGCCAGAGCATCCATTGCAATCACTAGGAATAATGAACTACGTGAGTACCCTGGGAAAGGCTCTCAGTTAGGGTTTCTCTCATCGATGAGCATCACGGAGAAAGCTTTCCAGGTACCTCGAGTAACTCCATCGTCAGCTGCAGGACTCAATCCATAGCTGCTAAGCACTCGGCCACTCCTCAAGCCTTCTTCGATCACTTCTCATTCTGCCCAGTCTGTTGCAGTTCAGTAAGTCACCCACAACAGAGGGAGCAGACAGAATGAGACATGATCTAAGAAAGCTGGAGGTGTTGCCAAGTGCTTGGTAGCTATGGTCAAATGCAAAAAAAAAAAAGTGCAGTCTTGTGCATGTAGGGTGCAGAAATCTAATGGAAGGTGAGAAGTTGATGGGTACTGACCAGGCCGAAGACCTTGAAGTCATAGTCTCTGATAATCTCCAGCTAGCAAACCATGTGAGAAGGCAGTGGCCATAGCCTAGGGATGCTTGGGTATATAAGGAGACACACAAGTAGCGGGGGGGGGGGGGGGGGGGGGGGGGGGGGAGAGAGAAGGTGATAATGCCTCTGGTCAGGTGCTTGGCAAGACTTCAGTTCTGGAGGCCATTCCTCTGGAAGGAAACACAGGTTGGACACAGATCAGAAAGAACAAAAATAGTGCAGGTTTACCACAGAAGCCATAGGGCACGAGGCTTAGGGACATAATGTAGTCCCCTAGAGAAAAGGCAAGTCGGGGGGTACTATGATAGAGACATGCAAGTACATCAACGGTGCAAATCAGGCACAAGCGGCAAGTGTTTTTCTGAGGAAAGAATATTCTAGAACAAGAGGTCACAGTGCGAGCCTTCAGCAAGTGACCTCAGGAGCAACATCCAAGCATATTTCTTCACGGAAAGGTGCATGCATGGAACGGACTCCCGGAGGTGATGGCAGCGACAAAAACCAGTAACAGAATTTAAAGAAAACAACTGGGATGAACACAGAGGATGGTAACGAAGCCCTGGGATAACGGCAGAGAGCGGCGGTCACAACCCTAAACCGCAATGGTGCCAACAG
Source organism: Rhinatrema bivittatum (assembly GCF_901001135.1). Classification (NCBI taxonomy): domain Eukaryota; kingdom Metazoa; phylum Chordata; class Amphibia; order Gymnophiona; family Rhinatrematidae; genus Rhinatrema; species Rhinatrema bivittatum. The sequence goes on from NC_042630.1 coordinate 28,994,731, forward strand.
CGTCCAGCAAGGCTGGGGAGAGCAGCGGGGACGGACTGTGGTTACCACCCAAACCAATGGGCCTGGGCGGGCAGGTTTCTTTTGCCGCAGTCTCACTAACCTCGATGCCTGTGGGGATTATTACAAAGCTTAGGGGAAAGACATGGAAGGGGGCAATGGGTGTTGACTTGTAAGACTCGAAGAGAAGACCTGAAACGGCCAGCCCGGGGACGGATTTCGGCCATTCTTGGGATAGGTATGGAGGGCAGTGGTAGGAGAAGGATTGAGGGGATGGCTAAATGACACGGGGAGAGTTTGCATCCTGGATGTTGTATGTGCATCCACCCAGAGTGGTCAAATCTCCGCTGGATGGACTGTTTTGGGCTTTGTCTGCCGTCATTTACGATATCTTTGGCCCACCAGGCATTCGTCCTCCCCAGCTAGAAGGGAGGACGTCTGCATATCCGCTCAGCATTTCCTACCAACCATGAGGCCCGAGTTAAAATTCCTTGGGGGGGGGGGGTTAAGTGTAAAAGTGCACGAGTGGGCCATATCACTATTGAAAATGCTGCCAGGGAGGTGTTTTGGGTTTTGAAAATCATTGATGTTAAAATTTGTCTTTCTCCCAGGTCGCAAGCAGAAGAAGGCGTAATACAGGGGCTTCTGCCCCATCTGCCCCCCCTCCCCCTATAACCCCAGAACTACCCTGGAACCCGAACACCATCGGCCCCCTGGCTGTTTGCATCCACGCACCACTGGATTTTGGGAGCAGGGAGCGGTTGTGTTTCTTCCCCCTTGAACTTGGACTCTTCTCAGGTTAATTTTTAACTTGAAATAAGTCAAAACAAAGCTATTTTGGTTACAGATGTAAATAAAGATCGCTACAATAGAAAGACGGGTTTGCAGGATTTCTTCTGTGGAGGCTCCCGCTGGTGCAAACTTCTCCTCTCGTTTTCCAGGGCCAAGAATGGAGTAGAAAGCCACGAATGCTTCCCGTTCGGGACACAATCCCAGACTCCTTGCTGTGATCCAGAAGAGATGGGCCGGGGGCGATGGAAAGGCTTGGGGGCACCTCGCCCGTTTTGAGCCTCGCCTGCGGGCGCCGCCGACTCAGGCCAACGCTGCCCAGCAGTTAAGGGGTTAACGCAGAGGGAGGTTTACCTAATGCCTTTGAAAGGCAGGGGCAGATTCAGGGGCTCTTAGGAAGACCCCACAAGGCAGTACAGCGAGAGAGAGAGAGAGACACGAGTTAAGCGTCAGTGGAGGGGACAGAAGCTCAGAGCTGTCCGTTTAAGAGGTAAACTCATTCTTTCTGGATAACAGCATTACCGTTTTCTCAACCTCTCGCTCTGAAGAGTTGTTGCCCTCTGATGTAACGCGGTGCAGGATTACGACCTCTTCCCTTGTTCTTTTTCCAAATCTTCTTCTGAGCCGACGGACTACCCAATCCGTTCTTGCTTTTAGATGACTCTGAGGGACCCAGGGACTCTTGTCTGGTCACACCCAGCCCTGGCACAGGTAGGGGGACTCCTGAGCAGCTGAGATCTGGCATTGAGGAAGTGCTGCGTAGGAAGAGGAGGCAGGGTGCTTCTCGACCTGTCTGGGCCGGGGCCAGCCTTCGTGACACACCTTGGTTAGAAACAAGCAGCTTGCTACAGAGAGGGACGTCACCCCTTTCTGATATCTCCAGTTGCAAAGCCACAGGAGCTGCGATGTTCTCTCCAGCATCTCATTGCTTCCCCGATGAGGGCAGCATGGGAAACTGCATCCTTCCGAGACAGCAGCAGCAGCTCCCTCTGCCTGTGACTCGCCTCAAGGAGCTTACGCTAAGAATTATTCCTTTCCTCTGGGTCTGACCCAGCATGTCCCAGTGTATTTATACCCAGGGACATCAGCAGGTGAAATGGATCCACATGGCTTGGGTTACAGAGAGAATAAGGTGCTCGGAGAGTGGTTCCAGACCTTTCTCCAGACTGCATTGCCCAACCCTCTTTCCCCCTGCAGTGACGCTGTTTTGCTTGTATAGAGCAATATTATCACACATAAGCACGTTGGGCCTCATTACTACCAGCACCCCCAAAAGATAGCAACTGCCAAAAACAGGGTATAAAGCATGTATTTCCATACACATACATTGACATAACAAAAGGAGACAGGTGTAAAATCCTCAGAGGCAGGAGCAGAGCCAGGACAAGGCACATTCATAGTCCGAGGTCTGGAGGTAGCGGTGAAGACAGGAATTGCCGGGATAAGAATTGGGAGCCTACAAAAAAAAAAAAGGTCTGAGCTCCCTGCAAAGCTACAACAGTCCTGACCGAACCCGGCGTCTTTCCACCCTTCCTGGTGTCTCATTTGAGATTCAGGGCGTGAGACCGTGGCAGTGGACGCCGGACACAAAGCTGTCCGCAGGCGATGCAATAAGAATGGGGAAAGCTGCACCCCCCCCCCCCTGCGAAGCTTTCCCCAGCCTCACTGGATTGAACTGCAATGTAGAACCTGGGCCGGGAGGAAGAAACGCCCGCAGTCCCCCTTGCTTGCTGGTGCCACAGGCCCCCTGAGAGTGTTTTAATCTCACACTCAGTCCAGAACAAAAAGCAGGGCTCCCGGGAGCGCTGGAAGGGTCACAGGGTCAGGAAGGCCGGAGGCTGTTCCTCGTCGGAATCAAATTCCACGTTTTCATCTTTGGTCCACTGGCCCGAGGCATCCTGGATCCAACCAGAGCTGCAGAAGAGAGAGAGAGAGAGGAGGCGGGTGAACGTCTGTGCAGACGGAGATGGCATGCATGGGACCCCCCCCCCCCCCGGATGGGGGAGGGGCGGGGAGAATCCTCAGTAGGAGCAAACGTAAGGAAGCGGATACGTGAACGGTCTCCTCTCATCTGACAACAGTGCCAGAAAAGGGGGCACAAAGGCTTTAAATGGGAATGTTTTTTAGAAGTTCCCACTCTGGTCGGCACTGATGGTCTGCGTTACAAGGTGCAGGCGCGGGAGGCAGAGTCCAAGGATACCAATGTGGGAACTTTATCGTCATCTATAATAAAGCCCTTCCCCGTCCCGTGTTTGTTTACCTTCTCAGCAGCAGGTAATGCTCTATAGCACGGCGCTGATCACAGCCTTCTGAGCCAACCTCGGGACAAAGGGCGCGTGGCGTGGCCTTTCCCGTGCTCCGCTTCTTCACTTTCCAACCTCGCCCCTTCAAGGAACCTGTCAGCGAATTTCAGCAAAAAACCCCCACATTACTACTACTTATCTCGCTAGCGCTACTAGGTAAGTGCAGTGCTGTATGGTCCCTGTTCCAAAGAGCTTACCAGCCAGTCAAGATACATTAAAAAAAAAAACTACAGAGAAGCTTGCAAGGTCTTGCTGAAGGCTGCATGAAAAGCGAGCAAGCAGCAGTGCTGGGTTCCACTGAGCGAAACAAGCCTGTCGCTTTAAAAGTAAACCTCATACCTATTCTGCCATGAAGCCGGGCCCGACATATAAAAAAAAAATCTTCAATCACAACGACAAATAATCCAAAGTCAGCATGTTACCTGATGAGCTGCTCTGATGCCCAGGAAGCCTGCTGCTGGGGGTAGCTTCTACTCCAACTGCCTCCTGGCCTGGGTAGGGGCTCTGCGCCCCGCTGCTCTCGCAGGCCGTGCCAATGGCTGAAGGCTCTGACCCGGAGTGGGCGGTGCTCGTACCACTGCTCTCTGACCTGGAAGAGGTTTTGTATTCTTGATAAGTGAGCCCATCCCTGCCTCTCTGCAACACCTGGGAGAGAATAGGCTGGAGGGGGGGGGGGAGGAAAGAATTACCTGCTCCGTCTGCAGCAGCTGTTATAGGGGGTGGCTTTCAGCAAGGCACGATGGGTGATCCTCCTGGTCTGAGCAAGCAGGGGTGCTGGGCCCGCTGGAACCTACAGAGCACAAACAGTTTCAGAGGGCTCATGGCTTCATGCTTTATTTCACTTTCACAGAGAAGTTTTACTGTTCGGGGACAGGACTGTGACCGACTTGGAGAGAAACCAGAAAACCACCACTGAGCTAGAGAAATAGGACTGCCTCTAGGGGTGAGAAAGTCACAGGCTATCCAGCTCTGTTCATTTTACTATTGGGAAGTGAACTGAAGGCCCAACCACCAACCTCACTTCACACAGCTTAACAAATAGCTTTCAGCTGGTAACAAGCCGAATTATATTCCTGCACCATCCAGTCCCAGAGGTGACAGGCTCTGTATCCCTGCCCCCATCCCCTGAGCCCTCCAGTCCTAGAGGTGACAGGCTCTGTATCCCTGCTCCCATCCCCTGAGCCCTCCAGTCCTAGAGCTGACAGGCTCTGTATCCCTGCCCCCATCCCCTGAGCCCTCCAGTCCTAGAGGTGACAGGCTCTGTATCCCTACACCTATCCCGAGCCCTCCAGACCTAGAGGTGAAAGGCTCTGTACACCTGCACCCATCCTCTCAGCCCCTTCCAAATGCAGGTTCCCTTTACGTACCCGGATCAGTCCAGACTATGGGTTATGCCTCCCTTCCAGTGAGCAAGAATGATCCCATACCTGTCCACCAGCCTCCTCAGCTTTCAGAAATGCCACCTGCTGTCGCTTCTGCACCTCATTCTCCTGATCTCGTTTCTTGCCATAAAACCACTGCAGACCTGTGGGGAGAGGAGCCAATCTCCATGTCACTTTGATTCCCAGGAGATCCACCAATGCCTATTAACAAAAAAAATGTATGCTTCCTTCTCAAAGAATATGACAGCCTTCTGTAACCCAGGTGGCTTTAACATCCTTCTTAAATGTTGAAAATAATAAAAAAAAATCCCCACTCTCCAGAAGACACACTGATGACATTGTTAAAACATGTGAAAAGCAATCTAGAGATAACCAATATTTTCCCTTTAAACCCCTGTCACTATCACCAATGAAGAAGAGTTTTCCCAATGGGCATCCTTTTTAAACCAATATACTAGTATGGCAGTGACATGTAGTTCGTAAAAACATTAGGGGTACAATGCAAAGGGTGCTCTGGAATGAGGGGTCATGGGATGCGGGTGCTGGGATAGAATCAGGAGTAATCTAAGAAAATATTTCTTTACAGCAAGGTAATGGATAGATGGAATAGTCTTGGGTGGTGTAGACAAGGACAGTATCTGAATTCAAGAAAGCATGGGACATGCACCGGGGGAGGGGGGTGGTAGGTATTTAGAGATGAGCAGTTGTGTGGATGGACAGACTAGTTCCGCCGTACAGTCTTTTTCTGCCTTCAGGTTTCTATGCAAGAAGTAGAAGTCACAACCCTGGAAGAAATGGAATAGTATATCTGGAGATTTTCTCAGGGCTTCAGGGGGCCACCTGTTTTCCTGCACTGTAGCTCATGGGAGTAGGGGCCCTGCCGATCATGTGCTGCTAGCAATATGGCACCAAACTTGGATGCCCATCAACAGTGCCTCCCTCCAGCACTCACTGCACAGGTCGCTGACCGTGCCCTCATGCACAAGCTGTAGGCTCCTCGGGGCAGGGAATGCGACTGTACTGTGTACACCTAGGGACATGCAACTTACTGGCTACGTGTTTCTTCCCAGCCCTGTGTACGGTGAGCATGTCCAGCGTATCAAAGACAGGCCGGTGAGTGCACACGGTGCAGGCATACCTGAGACAGCAAGAGAAAAAAAAAAAGACAGCACATCAGTCGCCTCTGCTTCTCAGGCAGCACATCTTACACCACATGAGACATCGCAGGCTGAAATCATTCATTTCTCTTCTACTGCAAAAGTGGGAGCCAAAGCTGGGCTCGGCCACAGGATTTCCAGGCCAGACCGGACCTTCCGTTCTTCAGGAGCAGCGCCTCGTCTTCAGGGATGAAGCTTGCAAGGAGCTCTGCCACTCTTCTCTTCTGCAAAGCCAAGCACAGCAGCTGTAAGGATGACTAAAGACATGGGAAGGGGAGCACAGATCTGATTCCCACTCGACCCCCGGGGACCCAGAAATCCGCCCTGTGGCCCAGGCAGACAACAGAGAGCCCCTCCGAGCTCCTGGGATACGTCGGGCGTGACGTGAAATAGCTAAATGATCGGGGATGTGTACCGGGATTGGGCTCTGGTCCGTGGAAAGCCCCGGGACTCACCTTCAACACGTTCAGCTGACTCCCATCGTCACCCTCACGCTTAAACGACATGATGCAGCCTAGGCCGCGCTCCTCCCGGTCGCCGTACTGTCGAGGCCCCCGGGTTTCGCGAACTGCATTTCCCGGCGTGCTCCCCCGTGTTTTCCTTATGCCGACCTCCGATCAGGACTACAACTCCCAGAATACGCTCTCCGCCGCCATGACAGTGCGCGTCAGGGAGCTCGGGGATTGTGGGTAACGAAGTTCCGGCTTTACTCTTCGCCCTGCGTCGGCGGAAGAGTGGGGCGGGGCTTTCGCTTGCCCCGGAACTACAACTCCCAGAGCGCCTGGGTACTTCTGCAATTGAGTCCGCTGTCACTGGCATTGGAACACGGAGAGCCGGCAGCTTCCCTCTTCTAACGCAGGGAGGACCAGAGCAGAGGGGGCAGAAACTCTAGTGGGTGTGAGAGGGTAGAAACCCCAGTGCGGCCTGAGAGAGGGGGCAAAACCCCCAGTGCGGCCCGAGGCAGGGGGAGAGAGGGGGCAGAAACCCCTGAGTGGCCTGAGGCAGGGGGAGAGAGAACAGAAACCCCTGAGCGGCCTGAGGCAGGGGAAGAGAGGGGCAGAAACCCCAGCTGGATCTGAGGGGAGCACAAACTCCAGTGTGGTCTGGGGGAGGGTGGCAGAGACTCCAGTGTGGACTGAGGGTGGGGGAGAGAGGGCAGAAACCCCTGAGTGACCTGAGAGGAGCACAAACTCCAGTGTGGTCTGGGGAGAGGGGCAGAAACCCCAGTGTGGTGTAAATGAGTGGGAGAAAGGGGACTAGAAACTGGGTATGGTCTGAGGGAGGGAGGAGAGGGGAATAGAAACCCTGGAGTGGTTTGAGGCAGGGCTGCTGACCTCTCCTAGCTCGGGATGTGTTATAGTGAATGAGAGAGAATCAGGGAGCAGAATCAAGTTACTGCTGTCTGTCTTTAATAAGAAAGAGTCATGAGAGCGCAGCACAACAACATTGTTATGGCCAGATTTTGTGTAATTTGATTTTAGTGATTAAAGCTTGCTGGGAGGAGTAACTGCACAATGGCACAGACTGCTGCTGCTGCTTGCTTTGAAGAAGCTGCTAACATTGAGTGATGCTGTTTGTTCCCAGCTGAGCCCTGTGGGAAGATTCTTGGCAGGTCCCCTGGGAGTGAGGGGCGGAATCTGTCACAGACTCTGGACAGCCCCCACGGTTTAGGGACCTGGGTGTACAGGAGCGATGGCATCCTCCCCCGGGCAAGGGTCCTCAGGAGGGTCTGCTCTGCTGCGCGGTGCCAGGACCCGGTCTTACGGAAGCCTGGTGCAGTCTGCCTACTCCCCCGTGAGACAACGCAGGATTGAGCACCAGCTGGATCCAGGGGACACCTTACAGGGATTGGCACTCAAATATGGCGTTACGGTAAGACTGGTGTGCCAACCAAAGTGATGTTGATCCAGTTGGATCCTTAGCTTTTATTTGTTATTGCCTTTTGTTTTGAGATGTAAATACCTCTCTGGGTCTGATTTTCCATTCTGTTCACTTTTAATGTGACGTCTTGTAGATCTTTTTAGCCGATTTGCAATGGGAAGAAGGTGTAGGAGATCACTGTGTCTGTGTTTTCCTCATGGTGCTTCCCTGTGTAAATGTGGGCAGCATGCACAACGCCAGTGCATTGCTATCCACACTCTTTGCCTGTGCCCGAAAGAACGTGCAGAGATCGGAAAATTTATTTTATTTTATTTATAGATTCTTTTATACGCGGTACGTATAGTTATACATCACCTCGGTTTACAATGAATGAAATCTCTCCATGTGCTTTCACGCCCACAACCTAACTCTGCCCCTTTATTCATGTGGACTTTAACCCCTCTCCTGGGATTGGGAGGGGGGGCAATATTCAGACTGTCTTTAAGTGGATCACCCCACATTCACCTGTTTAAAAAAAAAAGCTGTGCTTTTCCCTTGGACCTCAGTTAGTGACCTAGAACCTCAGATTACAAGAGACCGACTCCTTCGCCTGTAACTAAACCCTAAAAATCTTATAACCCACTTATCACAACAGATCGCCGTTCTAAGTGGAGAGATGGAAAAGGAAGGCCTGTAAGGGTGTGTGTGAATCTTCTTTCTTTCTCGAAATCAAAAGCCTGGGGGAGTGAGTGAATAACTGGAGTCTTTAGCTGATGGTGATCCTTTTTTAATGGGATGTGAACTTTCCACAACCACACGGCCCGCCCCCCCCTTGTCAAATGTGACTGTAGACGTGTCTTTTACAGGGTGCTCAGAAGCCCGTGCCCCACCCTCAAGGAGAAATGGCTTTTATATTTGCTCTTTTGTAACAATCGGGCTGATCCAATAGAGTGCGCTCAGCCGAGCGCACTGTTTAACCCGTGGTTGGACGCGCATCCACGAGCCCTTATTCCAGAAGGGGATTAGCGCGTCCAAAACGCACGTCCAACCCCCCCCCCCCCCCCCCCCCCCCCCGCGAAACTAGTGGCGCTCAACACACGCAAATGCATGTTGATGAGCGCTATTAGCTATTCTCCCCGGATCCGACCCCCTCATATTTTTACGCTCAGAAACGAATGCCTGCCCCCAGCGATATTAAGTCTGAGGAACCAAAAGGTTTAAAAAAAAAAAAAAAAAGCATGCTGGCGGTCAGGTTAGGAAAAGGGGCGCTCCATTAACGAGCATCCGTTTTCCTAGCCCTTGGCGTCCGTTTTCCCAATTCACTGACAGCCACCTCTCCTGGGTGCCCTCTGCCGAGGAGGTGCTAGAGGCGCACGCTTGTCCCTAGCGACTCCGCGACTCCTTGGCAGAGCAACCCTCTCCCCTCATTTAAATATTCTATCGTGCGCCCAAGAGAGGTGGCTGGGCACGCGCTAGGAAAGCGGACGCTCAACACCGAGTGCCTCTTTTCCGAGCGGCTTTATTAGAACGGCCTGAATACGTGACTCCTGGAACCCTTTTGTCTTTGGGGACCCACCAAAGAGCAGAGACGGCTCCCGTGATGCCGTGGCATCACGGGAGCCGTCCTAGATTCACACCTCCGCTAGATCAGTTGCGTTTTGACTGTTGCTTTCATCTGGTGAATGTTAACCTAAAATTGTTGCTGATAATTTTTATATTCCGAGGATGCCACAACCAGGTTTGGTTTGCTTTAAAATTCAGGAAGATGCCACTGTGTTTTCAGAGGGGTAGCCGGGTTCGTATGTAGTGGCAGAAGCGACACAGAGGCCGGTGGCACCTTAGACTAACAGAGTTATTGAGGCATCGGCTTTCGAGGACAAGAGTTTGAAATGCAAGTCACCTTTCCACCCATGCCCGGCTGCATCCGACGAAGTGGATTCTGGTCCTCGAAAGCCGATGCCTCAATAACTCTTGTTAGTCTAAGGTGCCACCGGTCTTTGTGTCGTTTCTACTACCCTATGCAAACACGACGGCCATTTCCTAAATTTGAAGCAAATCAGGTGTCACCAGCCTGTATTTGGTTCCATGTCCTGTTGATTTACCCAGTGGGTCCACGTCATGGCCCTGTAGATGCCACGCCAGGACCTGTAGATGCGCTCTGGGATGGCACCACGTCAGCTTGCAACTTGCTCTGGCCTTTCGTCACCTCCGTGCTTCTTGTTTCCCCGCCTTCCCTTCCTAGATGGAGCAGATTAAGCGAGCGAACAGGCTGTACACGGGCGACTCGATCTTTTTGAAGAAAACCCTCTACATCCCCATCCTGATGGAGCAGAAGGGGCTGAGCCCCGAGGAGGAAGGAAGAGGCGAGAGGGATGTAAGCACCAACCAGCCAGAGGAGGGGGAGGAGGAGACGGTGGCGCAGGGGGCCGCCCAGCCTGAGGACCTGTCTGCCAAAGATTTCTTGAAGAAACTGGATTCTAAAATCACGGTGTCGAAGAGGGCTGTGGTGAAGACCCTGCACAACAGCGAGATCTTGTGAGTACAAAGTCCCTGGTCCTGAAGGTAAAGCCTTTGAAGAGCAGGCATGAGAGAAGTGTCTGCCGGGGGTTATGCACACGGATGGACAGCAAAGGGTGGGTGGGTATAGAGTGAGGGGGCAGCAGGAGAAGCAGGGTTGTGGAGATGGCGGGAGCTTGCGAGTCACGGTGCAGGACTGAATCGCCCATCGCTGCACAATGTCTACGCAAGAGGGGTTCCACCCTCCTCTCGTGCTGTGGGCAGGCGGGGGGGGGGGGGGGGGGCTGACAGCTTGTCACATCCAGCAGGGATCTCTGTCGCCCTTTCTAGAGCAGTGTCCTGACCTATCCCAAATGTCTGCCCCACTGTGCTTGAGGCAGTGTCTGCTCAAGTGACTTCTGTAGAACAGGCCCCCTGACCTCTAATTAAAAAAAAAAAACATGTTATATTCGCGCTGGGGATTTCATGTCTTGAAAGACTGGGTCAGTCTCCTAAGGGTCTTTTGTATTCTAGGTTGCACAGATTGCATTTAGGTTTGTCCTTATGCTTGGGATAAGTGACGAGCGTCTCAGTTGCCTCTCCAGTTCTGTGGCAGTGGCAGCTTCCGGTGCTTTTCTCCTGTCATGGAGCACCTCCAGCAGGCTGAACCACTAGGGTCCTGAAATGAGAAGTGCCTTCCCAGCAACATCTCTAGACCCCCCCTCGTTTCCATCTCAGATAGTGGAGAAAATGAGCATACAGAGTGCCATGGTGAGTCAGACCATGGTCCATCAAGCCCAGCATCCCATCTCTGACGTTGGTCAGTCCAGGTCCCAAAAAAGATCTAATTCCTGTCACTCCCAAGGATAGCAATAGCGTTCCATGGTCTACCTGGCTGATCATGTGCTATGGACTTTTCCTCCAGGAACTTGTCCAGACCTCTATTAAACCCCGCTACGCTCGCCACCCTCATCACGTCCTCTGGCAGCAGCTTGATTGTGCGCTGAGTGAAAAAGTCCTTTCTACCATCTCTTTTGAACCTGCTGGTTGCTGGTTTCATGGAATGCCCCTGTGGTTTAGTATCATTTGAAAAGGTAAATCTTCAAATTTGATCCCCTCACTCGTCCCCTTTCCAGGTCATTTTATGAATCTGTTAAACGGCAGAGGTCCCAGTACAGATGCCTGTGCTACTCCACTTTTTGGGGACCTGCCTCCTGTCCCCATGACTTTGTAATTTCCTGAGGAGTCTTTCATGAGGAACTTTGTCAAATGCCTTCTGAAAATCCAGGTATACCGTATCACCCTTAGCCACATGTCTGTTTAGAATAGCTTCTACCATTTTGTCCAGCACTGACATCAGGCTACCGGGTTATGATTTCCCAGTCACCCCCTAGAGCCCTCTTTTTTTTTTTTTTTATAAATTGGCACTACATTGGCCACACTCCAGTTTTCAGGTATTGTGGCTGTTTTAAATCGGGGGGAGTGGGCCAACTATGGCCATCTGGCCAGAACCGGCAGGTCTCCAGGTTTTTTTTTGTGGCCCACCTATCTCGAGCTGGAGCCCCATTATGTGCGGCCCGCCGAGATTCTGACCCGACCTCATCCTCAATGGCCTAACATCGCTCGCATCGGCCCGTCATTTCGGGCCTTGGTTGATGATGTTTGGGCTGGCGGATCCAGGGCAGTGACAGCATGGGCTTTTTGATTGCTTGCGTCTTCAAAGGTATTATCTCCAGGCACGTGGGTAGCATTACTTCCCATCCGTGACTGTAACTGACTAGTGCTAAATGAAGTTCAGTGAATTACCCCAGGTTGGTGTTCGTTCACATTGCATATCGTGTGTCTGACAACTAGTTTAGAGTGACAGTAGTGACAGAATATTGTTGCTGGCTTGGAGTCCTTTGAGTAGCCCTGTGGGTAAATAAGGAAGTAACCTTTCTGCCCCCATCCTTTCTCAAGGAGCTTTCTGCCCCTCCCCCTGGTGTAGACAAGAGCCAGTAATGTGGTCCCCAATTAAAGAACAGTTTGCCCACCTCTATTTTAAATAATAGGTGTTAGATTACTAGTAACAGGTTTGCAGTTTCATTTTTTAGTTCTTTGGGTAGATACCATCCGGTCCTGGTGATTTCTTATGCTTTAGTTTGTCTGTTTGATCTATTAAAACTCATTTCTGTGATAATGGAGGATATAATGTTTATTTGTTTAAATATTTCTGTTCCGCTAAATAACAGAACATCTGTGCTAAGTTACAAAAAACATACATGTTATAATGCATCCACAAATCATCATCAGTAAAGACTGAGGCAAAGAAATCATTCAGTTTTCCTGCTATTTCCTTGACTTTCCTGAATGCTCCTTTTGCCCCTCTGTCATCTAACGGCCCTACCGACTCCCTCACAGGCTTTTTGCCAAACTTCTTCTTAAATTCTCTCTTGGCCTGTCCTACTACTGTTTTACATCTAACTTACCAGTGGTTTTGCTCTTCCTTATTTTCCTCATTCGGGTCTGCTTTCCCGTTTTTAAAAGACGCCTTGTTGGCTTTAACTGCCTCTTTCACCTCACCATTAAACCATGCTGGAAGTCATTTGGTCTTCCTTCAAGCTTTTTAATGCATGGAATACATTTTATCTGGGCTTCCAAATGGTATTTTTAAACAATGTCCACCCCTCATGCAAACTTTTAACCTTTGCAGCTGTTCCTTTCTGTGTTTTTCTGATTAATTTCCTCATTCTATCATAGTCTGTCTTTTTAAAGGTATGTGACTGCAGTAGTCTAAAAAGGCAGACTGATAAAATAAGGAAATTAGATACCAAAACACTAAAAGTAGTGTTACAAAGGTTAAAAGGGAAGCCTAGAGGCTTTGAGATATCAGGGGAGAGGATTCTTGCTTGCTCCCACCCTCCGACTTTTCTCATCTACTGTCTCCCCACACTGTGGCATTTTCCTTGCTGTAAAACTGTTTATCTAGCCAGACAGACTCTGTGGCACCTCCCGGTGCTGCCAGGTCTCGCTGGAAGAATCCCTGTGTGACTCTGGACCTGTCTGATACATGCAGCTCCTAGCTGTTAGTACCCAAGGGCAGATCTTTCCCAGGGAAGCTTATGCCAGCTCCTGCTGTCGCGCGCACACCTGCGTCTTGGTGTTGCCGGGCTCACAGGGACTTTATCATTATCTCGTGCCCTACCCATTCTGCGCATATATGGTTTGCATCTGTATATATATATCAGGAGCCCCCGCTGAAAACAAGGCACTCTGGTCATGTGTGAATGTTTGTAAAAGAGCGCATGCTGGGCTATTGATTTTGTCTAGAATTTGAACTATTTATTTCTTCTGGGCTGGTGCTGCTGTGCCAGGCATTTAACAAAGGCTTGCCCAGCTAAGCGGGGTGTCTGTCCGTTCCGTGCAGCGCCCAGAGGCAGGATCGTCGAGCCTGTTCTGAGCGGAGCCCGCATGACCATAAGTTAACAGGACTCTCTTTCCGCCAGGATTCCCCAGGGAGAGGCCAGCTCATGCAGCGGGACAAGCAGCTGCCGAGGCGCCACGCGAGATCAGGATGGCACCCGCTCTCCCCGCACGCACCAGCGCTCCCTGCTGGGGCCTGTGCCCCTCACCAGGACCACGCGGGCGGCGACGCTGAAGGACCACGAGGACGAGCTCTTTAAACTTTGACCTCCCAAAAGGAGCGACCGCAGCCGGGAGCGCTTCACTCTCCGTCCCCTCCGCCTTGCTGTGAAGGAGGAGGAGGGGAGCGGCCTGTCTCGAGTGGAAAACCTGCCCACAAAACTCCTCCCGGTCATTTTGGCCACCTGCTGATGCAAACGAGAGGCCAGCTTGGTATTTTGCTGTGGTTGCCCCTTGGCTGTTGGATTTCGGACCGTTCAACCTTCCTACGTAAAATGGGAATCAACCACCCTTGAAACATGTTTAGGGACAGAGGACACTGTTCGTTTGCACGCATAATGTTCTGCTGCTGAATTTGGATGGGGGACGGAGCTCCCCGCCCCCAAATCCTACAGCGTGGAAGTCTGGAGAGCCGCCGGCTCATGTGAGCCTGCCTGGTAGAGGTTGCCAGTGATGTGAATTGACAGGTTCTGCCCTGGGGTGGGGGATGGGTTGGGGCAGCATACAGAAGTACTACAGGTCCTCTTACCTGCCCAGCCAGCAAAATAGAAATATAGGGGGGGGGGGGGGGGCAGAAGGCAGCGACAAAACTAGAATGAACGACCCTGTACCTTCTTGCAATGAGCTTAGTAGTGCTGGCAGCTCGGACCTTCTGGCCCTCTGCCCTTACACGCTGCTAAATGTCTTCAGCTAGCACAGTCTCCACCGGGCTGTTTCCCAGGTCTGCGGAGGGGACGGTCATTCATGACTTTGAGTTACTTTTTTTTTTTTTTTGGAAAGCGAAACACCCCCTCGCTGTCCTAAGGCAAGAAATGCCCCCCCCCCCCCCCGCGCTTGCCCCCCTGCAGGTTTGATTCCATCGAAGTGATGATGGCAGCAGGATGCAGCCGGCCCTGCCTTGTTAAAGAGGTGGTGGCTGTGGGGAGGGGATCTGGGGCGTGTGCAGTATCTTGCATCCATGATTTTCAACACCGACAGTACGGGCGGCCCTGCCCAGCGCACACGGGTGACTGATTTCTGTACCTCACACGGTCCCAGGAAGAGAGGCACGCCCTCCCCCACCCTCTGTCGCCATTGCCTCCTCTTTCTGGGCTGTGGTCTCGCTGTTCTCTAATCTCATTCCTGGCCCCCTCTCCTGGTTTACTGAAAGACTCTTTCTCGCTGATCGCCATCTGCCCCTTGTCTGTGTGCTAAAGTGAATGTCATGAAGAGCAGTTTGGAGGTTTACTGGATTCAATGTAGTATTTTAAAAAAAAAAAGTCAAATCTGTGGGGGTGGGGAGACAAACAAGTGTTCTTATGTGTATAAGAGGATTGCCGGATAAAGGTCTTTCCTCTCTCCCCTGCTTGCACGCCTGTGCGGAGCGCCGCACCGATGGAGAAAACCATGCCAGGCCCCGGTTTGGAACTCGGCGGAGTTACTGAACGTGACCCGAGCGAGGAGGACTGGGCACAACCAAATCCCCTGCTTTGCCTTACTGTTTCCCCTTGTCTTTTCCTTAATGTCTTGATTTACCAAGACCCATCCAACTGTCTATCGGCCACCTACCAAACCTGAGTCCCACCTGCCCCTTGTGGCGAAAGGTTGAGCAGGAATGTGTCTGACAGTTCTGTAAGAGGGGTGGTTGGCACCTGTAAAACCTGAAAGGAAGCTTCTGTCACTGCAATAAACTCTGTACAATTTCAGGCTGAGTCCAAGCTGCATTCTTCACAGTGACCACCGGGGGCTCTCCCTGCACGTGGTAAGTGATGATGCGATCGGGCTTAGCCAGACTGGGCCTTCTGGTCCACACTCGAGAGTGAACATCTGCAGGGCTTTTGCATCTCCAGTGCGCTCCACCTGATGGAAGGAGGTCGACTAGCTCACCTTTCTGACCCTGTCTCTGAATATCGCATCACTCGGCCTTACCGACTCTTCTAACAATGCCCACCCGTCCGTTGGCCGTGTGCGTGCATCTGCCTTTTTTTTTCCCAGATATCTTCCTGAAACGGAGCCTATGACGTTACCTGCACCATTGGGAGCATAGCTAGAGTTTCCATTAAATGTAATGGTGCGAACCCCTGGGCTGCGTGCGCCCTGAATGTGTGTTAGACCCCAGTACAAGGATGATCAGAAGGCGGTCCCCCAGCCCACCCCCGCCTTAGCATAAATACACTTTCCGGGATAAGCTGTCCAGCATGCTAACCTCTTGGCCCCTTCTGTGGACTTCCATAAATCATGACGGCAGAGGACCACGAGACCACTTTACCTGCTATCCTTTCACTTCCAGGCCACTAAGAATCCTTTACACTTGTCCTAAGAGCTACTGAAGAGCATTACTGGTTTTGCTTCCCCTGTGGCGTTGTTCCTCTGTATCCACCGCCCTGCCCATGAAGAGAGACTTTTTTTGGAGTCCTTTTCCTTTGGAAGGGGGTGGGGGGGTGGGGAGAACCCATGATGGGGACCGGAAGTCATTACAAGGGCTAGGCTGTGGCGGGCATGTTCATCTGCTGATCTCAAGACCCTAAAATCCTCTGATCCAAAGAGCTACCCTCTGGGAAGGGATATCCATAATGAACTAACTAGTGGAGCAAGCGGTGTGGGTGCTATAACGGATCTGCTCCCCCCTTACAGCATCATATCCAACGAGAGACCCTCTGGGAAGGGATATCCATAATGAACTAACTAGTGGAGCAAGCGGTGTGGGTGCTATAACGGATCTGTCCCCCCGTTACAGCATCATATCCAAAGAGAGACCCTCTGGGAAGGGATATCCATAATGAACTAACTAGTGGAGCAAGCGGTGTGGGTGCTATAACGGATCTGTCCCCCTGTTACAGCATCATATCCAAAGAGAGACCCTCTGGGAAGGGATATCTATAATGAACTAACTAGCGGAGCAAGCGGTGTGGGTGCTATAACGGATCTGCTCCCCCCTTACAGCATCATATCCAAAGAGAGACCCTCTGGGAAGGGATATCCATAATGAACTAACTAGTGGAGCAAGCGGTGTGGGTGCTATAACAGATCTGTCCCTCCTTACAGAATCATATCCAAAGAGAGACCCTCTGGGAAGTGATATCCATAATGAACTAACGAGTGGAGCAAGCGGTGTGGGTGCTATAACGGATCTGCTCCCCCCTTACAGCATCATATCCAAAGAGAGACCCTCTGGGAAGGGATATCCATAATGAACTAACTAGTGGAGCAAGCGGTGTGGGTGCTATAACAGATCTGCTCCCCCCTTACAGCATCATATCCAAAGAGAGACCCTCTGGGAAGGGATATCTATAATGAACTAACTAGTGGAGCAAGCGGTGTGGGTGCTATAACGGATCTGCTCCCCCCGTTACAGCATCATATCCAAAGAGAGACCCTCTGGGAAGGGATATCCATAATGAACTAACTAGTGGAGCAAGCGGTGTGGGTGCTATAACAGATCTGTCCCCCTGTTACAGCATCATATCCAAAGAGAGACCCTCTGGGAAGGGATATCTATAATGAACTAACTAGCGGAGCAAGCGGTGTGGGTGCTATAACGGATCTGCTCCCCCCTTACAGCATCATATCCAAAGAGAGACCCTCTGGGAAGGGATATCCATAATGAACTAACTAGTGGAGCAAGCGGTGTGGGTGCTATAACGGATCTGCTCCCCCCTTACAGCATCATATCCAAAGAGAGACCCTCTGGGAAGGGATATCCATAATGAACTAACTAGTGGAGCAAGCGGTGTGGGTGCTATAACGGATCTGCTCCCCCCTTACAGCTTTATACCTACACGGCTCTTGAAATAAATTCCATCACATTTAATTAATCGTCATGGTTGAGGTTTTATATAGAAAACACATCAGCACAGCTGTTCAGTTTGAATAAGCGCTATTTAGCGTGGGATGGGTCTTTCTGAAAGGTAAATTTTCATACACACGTGACACTGACTAAGCAGTAACTGGGGGGGCGGGGGTGGGGGGGGGAATCAGCCAGAATCAGTCCGGGTTTTGCTAGAGTCTTTGTCAGCCCCGAGCGTCTCTGTGTTATGCGGGAGTCTCTGGGATTTTCAGAAATTTTGGGCTCGGAATCTCCAGCAAAGTCATCAGATCGTCGGCAGAACTCCTGTGGGGAAAAAAAAGAGTCCCCCTGCGTGCAGAAAACCTCGGGAGGTCCCGAGTCGCAGGGAAGGCCGGGACCCCCTCGGATAAGAGAGAGATCCTGGCACACTCCTCTCTGTCTCATATAAACACCCCACACGTGCGCTATCTTGTGGGTGGCTCTGGTACAAATATTTGGCCCTTGGGTTTGGAAGCCAGGAAGCAAACACTTGGAGGGGAAAACAAAAAGGACCACAATGTATTTTAAGCTTGACAGTTTGATCCCTGAGTTGCACGTGGCAGCTGCCAGTCCCGTTGGAGAGCAGCACGGCCGTTCCTGAGGGCAGG
Source organism: Rhinatrema bivittatum (assembly GCF_901001135.1). NCBI lineage: Eukaryota > Metazoa > Chordata > Amphibia > Gymnophiona > Rhinatrematidae > Rhinatrema > Rhinatrema bivittatum. Next base: position 29,012,749 of record NC_042630.1, read on the forward strand.
GAGCACGCGAGAGCCTGGCTGGGTCTTGCCTTGCAATCATATCCCCCAGCTCTTCTCTGACTTTCTTTGCTTCAGTCACCCACTTTTAGCTTTCTGTTATGACCATTTTTCAAAGTAGGAAACATCTTTCATGGAGTCGGTTTTACAATTGCCTGTGCAGCATTCATGCTTTATATGTGTCGGTGTGCTTCCTGCATGGGGTTTATAAAGCAGATCTGCTCTTCAGTTGTCTGTGCTGTATTCATGCTTTACGTATATCAGTGGCAGGTACTCTGATGGAAATCTCTTCAGCTGTCTGTGCTGTATTCATGCTTTACATATTTCTTCAGCTGTTTTTTGCTGTATTCGTGCTTTACAAGTATCAGTACAATGCCTGCATGAGGAGACTCTGCTCTTCAGCTCTCTGTGCTGTATTCATGCTTTACATATATCAGTGGCAGGTGCTCTGATGGAAATCTCTTCAGCTGTCTGTGCTGTATTCATGCTTTACATATTTCTTCAGCTCTCTGTGCTGTATTCATGCTTTACAAGTATCAGTACAATGCCTGCTCTTCAGCTCTCTGTGCTGTATTCATGCTTTACATATATCAGTGGCAGGTGCTCTGATGGAAATCTCTTCAGCTGTCTGTGCTGTATTCATGCTTTACATATTTCTTCAGCTCTCTGTGCTGTATTCATGCTTTACAAGTATCAGTACAATGCCTGCATGAGGAGACTCTGCTCTTCAGCTCTCTGTGCTGTATTCATGCTTTACATATATCAGTGGCAGGTGCTCTGATGGAAATCTCTTCAGCTGTCTGTGCTGTATTCATGCTTTACAAGTATCAGTACAATGCCTGCTCTTCAGCTCTCTGTGCTGTATTCATGCTTTACAAGTATCAGTACAATGCCTGCTCTTCAGCTCTCTGTGCTGTATTCATGCTTTACAAGTATCAGTACAATGCCTGCTCTTCAGCTCTCTGTGCTGTATTCATGCTTTACAAGTATCAGTACAATGCCTGCTCTTCAGCTCTCTGTGCTGTATTCATGCTTTACAAGTATCAGTACAATGCCTGCTCTTCAGCTCTCTGTGCTGTATTCATGCTTTACAAGTATCAGTACAATGCCTGCTCTTCAGCTCTCTGTGCTGTATTCATGCTTGCTGTGACCAGGGGATTCTAAACTCCTCCAGGACTTAGATGACAGGGGCTGAAATACATTCGTCATGCACTCCCATCTTTCACCTCTCCCCTTCCCCCCAATAAGTTGGCAGTGGGAGCACCTGGTCTTTGCATTTCTCTCTCCATTCCTTTCTCTCCCCCTGCAGCCTCTGTCCCTGTCATTACCTGCTGCTCTCATTTTTTCCCTCCCCTGAGGTCCCGGACGCTGCCTCCTCCTGCCCTTCTGATGCCTGCATCCATGCTCCAGTTGGGTTTGAAGATGCTGCTGCTGCTGCCATCTTACCCTGCCAGCCAAGAAAATCCCTCCCACCCCCCCACCCCCGCCCCACAGGGTTGCTGTGACCCCCCCCGAGTGATTAACATCTCGGGTTTTTTTTCAAACTCAGATCTCTGGTCTGGTTTTCAGGCTGGCCACAGGAAATAGCAATGAAAAGTATTTGCGGGTGTTGGATTGAGGAAACCGGTGAATTTGCATAGCTTTGCTTATGCTGAAAGCCAGGCCCGGAGGGGGATCTGTGTTTGGGAGCCAAGGCTCGGGTCTTCAGGAGTGATGTGAACACGTCCATGCATGAGGTTCCCGCAAGCTGTGAGTTTTTTTATGGAGGACTGTGGCAGGGACTTCTCTGCCTGCCCCGCACCTTGGGTCGGTGGCCCTCAGCGCAGTCCTCGGGAGCCCTCCAGCCCGTTTGGGTTTGCTTGTCCATTCATAATGATAAATCCTGGTAATCTGCATGCGCTGGGAAGCCGTGGCGTGAAAATCTGCCTCGAGCTTATTCTGGGCGGAGATCCTGAGCAGCTGACCCGTTGGGGGGGGGGAGCCTGGGGACCAGGTCGGGAAATGCTTCACTCGGCACTATAGGGCCAGACTTGCCAAGGCCCTCAAGACCCTTTGAAAGGCCGAGCGATTTGCCTTCAAAGCTACTCAGTGTGCAAGAGTTGTGACGTCACACCCTGTAGTGTTAACTTCCAGTACGGGTACCATGACCCAAAGTAACTTCATTAGCCAATCACTCTGCGGCTTCCACGCATGAGCTTTCGGGTTGATACTACCAAACTGCCCTGCCCTAACCCTCCCGATATACCTTTTGGAGCGAAGGTTTAGTGACTGAACCCCTTTACGGCCTGGCATACAGCACCGGTGTGAAAACTGCTCCTAAGGACAGAAAAGCAGCCAAGCTGTGCTCGGTGGAGACATCTCTTAATGTTAGTGCGCAATGTAAAAAAGTCACAGAAGTTGTCAATGAGTCGTGAAGATATTGCTTGGATTTCTGAAAGCTGCCGTTTCTTGGGTAGAAACCTTGAAGGCTCGGTGTACTTGTTGTGTCATGGGGGGGGGGAGGGGGGTTTATGGAGGTGGCAAATGGATTTGGGACACGCTGGCACAGCAAGACTTGGACCTCTCAGAACATGCACAGATCCAACCCCTCATCCAAGATCTTAGTTTTTGTTGTTCAATGCCCAAAGTCCCTCTTTACTCCAGGTCTAGAAGGAGGGGGAACTCCCACCCTACTGCCCTGCTTAGGAGAATATGGATTACAGCACAGCCTGTGTCTACCTATTAAACCACATTTTGAACTTCAGAAAGAATGTTTGTTCGACTGCTTCTGGAAACATTTTGAAACTGGTTTCATTGAAGGAGAAACAAGTAAAGATTGTACTGGCATGCAGTGGGAGAAATCCAGGGCTTGGTGCCACCTGTGCCCGGTGACTTGGTTCTCTATTGTCACCCTAGCAACAGTCCAACAATGGGAAAGGCTGCCTCGATCCCTTCTCCCTACAACTTGCCCTCGTCAATTAGTTTGTTCATGCCCTCGTAGATTTTCTGGAGGTGAGGCTTTAAGGGCCCTGTAGGGTTGTAGAGCTCGCCAAGCAGCTCCTCATTGGCAAAGTGATCAAAGACATGTCTGATGCGGTCATGTGACTTGGGCGTCAAATGTTTATCAACCAATTGTAGCAGCAAGTTCCTGCAGTCCCTCAGGATCCCTGAGAGCACGCCTTTCTCAAAGGTGAACTCCACCTCGTAAAAGCTGATGGCCGTCATGGCACCCTGATGCAGCTTCTTCTTGAACTCTTCAGCCAAGTCCAGTTCCTCTGTGCTGAAGCGGTTGTTGCGATAGAGGACGCCAATCTTGACAGCAACCTTGATCAAGTTCTTGATGACCTTGTGGGATTCTGCTTTGTTCTTGGTGTACTCCTTGGAGACCCGGTAGAGCTCATCTAGGATCTCGCTGCTGGTGTCATCGATGAACATGTTGACCATCGACTTGGTAGCCATCCGGCTCAAGATCTTCTTCTGGGCTTGAAGAGCCAGGTCTCTGGAGCTAAAGGTTTCCATTTTAGCTGCAGAAAAGACATACAGAAAAAAAAAAAAAAGAGTTCTTAAACCTAAATGATGATATTACAGCACTGTAAAGTATGGCTTATACCCTGCTATAGAATGATGCATACAATTCAAACTTCATTGAATGACACTGAATCAAAAGTCAAATGCCTTCAGCTCTTGGGATGTGCCTCTAAATCTTTTAACATGCAAGAATGTGTAATAACACTTATAAATATCATTATTGGTTGATGATGGCAGAAAAAGATCAATTGGCCAGTCGAGTCTGCCCAGTTAGCCCCGTCTACCCTGCAAAGATATATCCCAGCAGCACGCCAGAGCTTGACTGCTTACAGGATAATACTCCTTAGTTTTTGTTATATCCCATGATGAAAATTAGTCCGTGTGTATATATAAATCAGATTAACAAGAACTTCCCTTGGCCCAGAAGAAGGTTTGTCACCTGTGTTTATCACTTTGGCTCACCCGACAGCTGGTCTTGCAAAGTGCAGAGTCTTCCTGCCTCTCCCGGTCACCCTCTGTTTTAAATGCTCACCGTAAATCTTCTGCTAACAAAAATATGCACATCCCCTGCCAGCGCCAGATGTTCTCCATCGACACTTCCCTCTGTACCAGAAGACTAACATCCATTAAGCTATTGCTACTTTGCTTAAATTAATTTGATCTTAATATCAACTTTGCTGTCCCTGCTGACTGCCCACACATTGCTCCCAGATCAGCCATTCACTTTGGAAGCTCAGTGAGCCCCAGTGATGGCAAGGGAGTAGTTTACGGCCGGTTTCATTGTCTCCTTCAGAGAAAATGCATAGTTTTTGTTACTTTATTCCCGTTCTTTCAAGGTTGAAGTAGTAATTCACACTAGCTGAAAACCATTTTCAATTATAGTTTCCAGCAAATGGAAAGTTAACTGTTGCTTAGCTGCACCTTCAGGCTTTCTGATAGCTTTTACGAGAAAGCTAAGATGACATGACCTGCTCTGCTAACCTCTGACCCAGCCGGACATGGTCCATTTGAAGGGCAGCTCCTTCATTTGCCATTGAACTCTGGCACTCCAGAGCATTGTCGAGGCTTGGTGAAATCTCAGGGAGGCGGGTGAGAATGGATGAGGTAGGGTTCATGCACCTTTGCTGACGTTTCTGTGGGCAGGTCCAGAGTGAGGTTCACATTCTCTTAAGCAGATCCGACCCCCCTGCATCCATCTATGTGTGTGTGTCTAATTCTCCCACCCCTTGAGTATATGGAGAGTTAGAGTAGGGTGTGGTACTTCTCCTCCTTGCTCCCACCTTCCAAATCACCAACAAGGTTGCCTAATCCAGCCATGTGTTGACTCTCGCACCTGGTTGAGTTTTTGCTTCTGCATAACGCCAATACAGAGAGGGGGATATAAGATATGCCATACTGGGTCAGACCAAGGGCCCATCAAGCCCAGTATCCTCTCTCCAATAGTGGTCAAACCAAGTCACAAGTACCTGGTAAGTATCCAAACATTAAATAAATTCCCTGCTACTAATGCTGGCAACAAGCAGGGGCTATTCCCTATTGATTAATAGCAGTTTATGGACTTCTCCTCCAAGAACTTATCCAACCCTTTTTTAAACTCAGCCTTACTAGCTGCTTTAACTACATCCTCTGGCAATGAATTCCAGAGCTTAATTGTACTTTTGAGTGAAAAAGAATTTTCTCCAATTTGTTTTAAATGTGCTACTTGCTAACTTCATGGAGTGCCCCCTAGTCCTTCTATTATCCGAAAGAGTAAATAACTGTTTCACATTTACTGTTCAAGTCCTTTAATGATTTTGTTGACCTCTATCATATCCCCCCTCAGCCGTCTCTTCTTCAAGCTGAACAGCCCTAACCTCTTTAGTCTTTCCTCATAGAGGAGCCGTTCCATTCCCTTTATCATTTTGGTTGCCCTTCTTTGTATTATCTCCAGTGCAACTATATCTTTTTTGAGATGTGGCGACCAGAATTGCACACAGTATTTAAACTGCGGTCTCACCATGGAGCGATACAGAGGCATTATGGCATCCTCTGTTTTATTTGCCATTCCCTTCCTAATAATTCCTAACATTGCATTTTTGACTGCCACAGCATGCTGAGCTGACGATTTCAATGTAATACCAATTATGATGCCCAGATCTCTTTCCTGGGTGGTAGCTCCTAAAATGGAACCTAACATCATGTAACTCCAGCATGGATTATTTTTCACTATATGCATCACCTTGCCTTTGTCCAGATTAAATTTCATCTGCCATTTGGAAGTCCAATCTTCCAGCCTCACAAGGTCCTCCTGCAATTTATCACAATCTGCTTGTGATTTAACTACTCTGAATAATTTTTTCATCTGCAAATCTTATTACCTCACTCACTCTGTCCCTTTCCAGATCATTTATAAATATATTTTCAATATATTTATAAATGATCCAAGTACAGATCCCTGAGGCACTCCACTGTTTACCCTTTTCCACTGAGAAAATTGACCATTTAATCCTACTCTGTTTCCTGTTTTTAACCAGTTTGTAATCCACGAAAGGACATCACCACCTATCCCATGACTTTTTAGTTTTCGTAGAAGCCTCTCATGAGGGAGGGACTTTGTCAAATGCCTTCTGAAAATTCAAATACACCACATCTACCGGTTCACCTTTTATCTAAATGCTTACTCACCCCTTAAAAAAAAGCAGATTTGTGAGGCAAGACTTCCCATGGGTAAATCCATGCTGGCTGTGCCTCATTACATTATGTCTATATGTTCTCTGATTTTATTCTTCAGAATAGTTTCCACTATTTTTCTCAACACTGAAGTCAGGCTCACCAGTCTATAGTTTCCCGGATCACCCTGGATCCCTTTTTATATTTTGGAGTTACACTGGCCACCTCCCAGTCTTCAGATACAATGGATGATTTTAATGATAGGTTACAAATTACTTATAGTAAGTCTGAAATTTAATTTTTTTTTAAATTCCTTCAGACCCTTGGGTGTATACCATCTGGTCCAGGTGATTTGCTATTCTTTATTTTATCGATCTGGCCTACTACATCTTCCAGGTTCACCTTGATTTGGTTCAGTTTATCTGAATAGTTACCCTTGAAAACCTTCTCCAGAGCGGGTATCTCCCCAACATCCTCTTCAGTAAACACCAAATCAAAGAATTTATTTAGTCTTTCCATGATGGCCTTATCTTCCCCAAGTGCCCCTTTAATCCTTCTATCGTCTAACAGTCCAACGAACTCCCTTGCAGGCTTCCTGCTTTGGATAAATTTTATAACGTTTGATTATGAGTTTTTGCCTCTATGGCCAACTTCTTTCCCGACCAACGTCCCCATTCCTTTCCCTCCTGTTTGTTCCTATTAGGTGAGTGGCAGCAGTCTGAATATCTCAGTGTCTGTAGTGGCCATTGTAATGAAATCCTATGGGCTCTGGAACTGAGGCCTTTTGGCCCGTTCACTGGATTGGTGGTTCTCTCTGCCATTTGATTTTTTTTTTTTATTTAATGGGAATGAGGTTCTCTCTCATCTCTAGAGATATGACAGAGTCTCCCTCCATTTTAGGGAGGTCGACTTTAGGCCGGCCCTGCCTTTTTTGACGCCTTGACTATCAGTTGCAGTTTGGTACCTGCTATATTGATTTCAAATGGAGGATGCGGGAACAGCAAAACCCCACAATGCACTCGGATGCAAACTCAAGACACCAAAAACTGGTCTCCAGCTTGGGTGTCTTTGCATCTCTTACTGGAAAAGAAGTGATTATCGGATTGCTCCAGGTCAGCAGGGACCAGAGGCATAGAGACCTGTTCCTTCCCTCCTCCTCCCTTCAAAGAATGTAGAAATATCAGAAACAAAGAGGGTATTAGGAATAAAAAGGACAGCAGACCCAAAACGAGAGCAACAGGCTGAAATGAAAACCTTGCACATTGCTACTTTGGCAAACCCAGCGAGCACTTGCTGTTTCTGTCGTGTTTTACACCCCTGCCTTTGCAGTCAAAAAATAAAACCACTGTTCAGAGCGGCTTATGATTCATTAGGCAATTACAGTTCAAACCATCATTAGATAAACTGCAAATATAAAAATACAAGGAAACAATAAGCAATCATTAAATAATAAATACAGTAATCCATGAATAATACAATAATATAATAATATATATATAATATAATAATAAAATGTCCATTACTATATAATTTAAAAAAAACTAGAAAAATCCTTCCCACTGATCTCAACTCCCCTGTCTCACTATTTGCATTTTGAAATTCAAGTTTGAAGTATGTTTAATTGCTGCTGGGTGGATATTACATTTGCGCTTTTGGGACCCTTCAGTGGATCAGTGTTCACAGATCACTATGCCTGCTGGAAGCGCGCTCCTGCGCGTTGAACCTCTGGGGTACCTCTCCTTCCAACGTCATCCTCCTTTTCTTGTTTCATTTCCCCTTCTGACAATTAATCCTACATTATGTAGCTGGCTCGTTGTGCTTGGGAGACGCTGTGGGACTAGCGACGGTGTCCTTCATCCTCTGCCATCAAGGCAAGGTTATCGGAGAATCCGATTCATTGCATTTTCTCCCCTTTTACTAAAGACCTGGGGTCTAGGCGGGGTGGACTTGTGCAGAGCAGATTTTATCAGCCAGCGCACGTGGTGCTGGAGGCCGCCATTTTGTTTCATGATTTTGATGCCTGACTGCAATAGTAATCTTATATGCATCATTCGTGTTCACATTCAGGTGAATTTTCAAAAAGATTTACACCTGTAAATGTAACTGCTATCGTAGCAATTTCAAAAGCCATTTACGTGTGTAGAGTGCACCTGGGCGAGAAAATCCTCTGGACAATTCAATTTCAAAAGCCCACTCACTTGGGTAAAATGCTTTTTAAAGTTGGGCCCATTTTATCTTACAACCTGTAAACATCCAACAGACATAGATGATGATAAAGTATATAGTGGTGCAACTTTGGTAGCGGACAGATACAGAGGTGAGGTGTACAGTGTATGTCATGGTGACATCATCACCAGCAAACAAAATGGCTGTCTCCATGTCAGCTTGGATTGAATGAGTAAGTTAGCTCAAAATCGTGGTGGGAAAATACAAACATTTTGCATGGCACCTTGGCGGTAATCCAGCTTGTGGACGAAGCTTTTGGGCCAGTCCTGGGTTTTGAACTTACACTCCCGGTTGCATTATGGGATTTGTGGTCTCTGGCTTCTGTTTGGTATTAGCATTAGTGGTACCCAGAATGCAGGGGGGGAAAGGAGCATGAAAGGACTTGCCAAAAAGTCAGAAGCAGCCTAGGAGATTCAGTTGGAGGGTTGAGGATGAAAGACAAGAACACACGAGCAGAAGGAGGGGGAGGGCATGCGTTTGAGAGAGAGAGAGAGAGAGAGAGAGAGAGAGAGAGAGACTCACACCTGGGATAGTGGTGAAAGGATCACACGGTGAGGGTGGGAGTAAGCTGGGAAAGAAGACCGGGTATTGGGGGGGATAGCATGGACAGGGGTAGAAGAAGATTGCCCAGAGGGTGGATCTGGGGAAGACTGGGCTTTGTAAGAAGCAGGGAGGATGAGGCCTGGAATTAGCCCTCAGTGAGAAGGGTGGGGCCGGGCTGTGCCAGAGTTTGGACAATGCTTGGGAGAGGAATAGAGGGCAGCGGTGACAGTGGTGGTGGGGGCTGGTGTTGGTTTAAATACAAGGATTTCTGTGTTCGTCTGCCCGAAGAGATAGAGAGGCAGACTGGGTGGGCCGACTGTACCTTCTCTCCTGTCATCTACTCTTACTGTGTACACTGAGAGGCAATGGCAGCTATAAACCAAGGAATAAATACAATAAAAAATATTACTATTGAATTATTGCTAAAAGCTTCTTCCGGAGAATTGAGAAGCGTGTCCTTCTAGGGTCCAAGAGTCCTGGCCTAGCTGCAGAAGGCCAGGCAGAGTCCCTAAGGCCCGTGCTATTACTCTGGGCTCTTGTGTGTCCCTGACCAAGCTAACGGCGTGTATAATAGCATGGTCCTGCAGCACGCCCCTTTGCGTTACCGTGACAGCATTGCCACAGGTTGCGATGCGTCGTACCGGACCAGCGCAAGAAAGTATGGAGGAGCTTGGCGGACTGCCTGCCATCAGAAGAAAGGGGCTCGTGAGGTCCGGCACTCTCTTGTGCTGGGTAGCTCTTGAGTTGGTCCAGCGCCAGGCATCACAGCCTGCGGAGAAGCCGTATTCTTCGGACCCAAGATGGCAACCAAAGCGATGCCCCTTGTCACGCCCGTACTCAGACAGGATTGCAGCAGTCGTGAGCAAATGGAGCACATCATTTTGCTTTAGAAAAGTTCTTTTCTCTTTTTTTTTTTTCTGCCAGTTCCTTCCTCCTCAGAGGCTCTCAGGATGTGGCTTGGTGGTTTTTTGTTTGCACTGAATGCAGAACTTTTCTTCATGGAGAAAATTTCCCTTCTGTAGACCCTTGTGGCCTTAATAAATCACACGAGTAGGCTGGATCTTAATGAAATCACCGTATGTTAATTAAACTGGTCACGCGCACATTCCTGCAAGAGGCCTTTAAGATGCCGACACCTTGTATTTGAACAATATCCTATGGAAAGAGATTCTGAAATGTGCATGTGGGTTGCAGAGCCAGAGAAGTGGGGGAGGGCATGTGTGTGCTGGGGCGGAGAGATTGGGCAGTGTGTGTGGCGGGGATGGAGAGAGAATGAAGCAGTGTGTGGGCTGGGGAGGAGAGATGGGGTAGTGTGTGGGCTGGGGAGGAGAATTGAGGCAGTGTGTGTGTTGGGAAGAGAGACTGGACAGTGTGTGTGGCAGGGATTGAGAGAGAGGGAAGCAATGTGTGGGCTGGGGAGAGTGTGTGTTGGGGAGGAGAGATGAGGCAGTGTGTGTGCTGGGGAGGAGAGTTGAGGCAGTGTGTGTGTTGGGAAGAGAGACTGGACTGTGTGTGTGGCAGGGATAGAGAGTGAAGCAATGTGTGAGCTGGGGAGAAGAGATGGGGCAGTGTGTATGCTGGGGAGGAGAGATGAGGCAGTGTGCGTGCTGGGGAGGAGAGATGAGGCAGTGTATGTGGCAAGGATAGAGAGAGAGTGAAGCAATGTGTGAGCTGGGGAGAAGAGATGGGGCAGTGTGTATGCTGGGGAGGAGAGATGAGGCAGTGTGTGGGCTGGGGAGGAGAGATGAGGCAGTGTGCGTGCTGGGGAGGAGAGATGAGGCAGGGTGCATGCTGGGGAGGAGAGATGAGGCAGTGTATGTGGCAAGGATAGAGAGAGAGTGAAGCAATGTGTGGGCTGGGGAGAAGAGATTGAGCAGTGTGTGTGTTGGGAAGGAGAGAGTGGGCAGTGTGTGGGCTGGGGAGAAGAGATTGGGCAGTGTGCGTGCTGGGGAGGAGAGATTGGGCAGTGTGTGGGCTGGGGAGGAGAGATGAGGCAGGGTGCATGCTGGGGAGGAGAGATGAGGCAGTGTGTGTGCTGGGGAGGAGAGTTGAGACAGTGTGTGTTGGGAAGAGAGACTGGACTGTGTGTGTGGCAGGGATAGAGAGTGAAGCAATGTGTGAGCTGGGGAGAAGAGATGGGGTAGTGTGTATGCTGGGGAGGAGAGATGAGGCAGTGTGCGTGCTGGGGAGGAGAGATGAGGCAGTGTGTGTGGCAGGGATAGAGAGAGAGTGAAACAATGTGTGAGCTGGGGAGGAGAGATGGGGCAGTGTGCGTGCTGGGAAGGAGAGTTGAGGCAGTGTGTGTGTTGGGAAGAGAGACTGGACACTGTGTGTGGCAGGGATAGAGAGTGAAGCAATGTGTGAGCTGGGGAGAAGAGATGGGGCAGTGTGCGTGCTGGAAGGAGAGTTGAGGCAGTGTGTGTGTTGGGAAGAGAGACTGGACACTGTGTGTGGCAGGGATAGAGAGTGAAGCAATGTGTGAGCTGGGGAGGAGAGATGAGGCAGTGTGCATGCTGGGGAAGAGAGATGAGGCAGTGTGTGTAGCAGGGATAGAGAGAGAGTGAAGCAATGTGTGGGCTGGGGAGAAGAGATTGGGCAGTGTGTGGGCTGGGGAGAAGAGATTGGGCAGTGTGTGGGCTGGGGAGAAGAGATTGGGCAGTGTGTGTGTGTTGGAAAAGAAGGCGAGATTGGGCAGTGTGTGGGCTGGGGAGAAGAGATTGGGCAGTGTGTGTGTTGGGAAGGAGATATTCGGCAGTGTGTGTGTTGGGAAGGAGAGATTGGGCAGTGTGTGTGGGCTGGGGAGAAGAGATTGGGCAGTGTGTGGGCTGGGGAGAAGAGATTGGGCAGTGTGTGTGTGTTGGAAAGGAAGGAGAGATTGGGCAGTGTGTGTGTTGGGAAGGAGAGATTGGGCAGTGTGTGTGTTGGGGAGGAGAGATTGGGCAGTGTGTGGGCTGGGGAGAAGAGATTGGGCAGTGTGTGGGCTGGGGAGAAGAGATTGGGCAGTGTGTGTGTGTTGGAAAGGAAGGAGAGATTGGGCAGTGTGTGTGTTGGGGAGGAGAGATTGGGCAGTGTGTGGGCTGGGGAGAAGAGATTGGGCAGTGTGTGGGCTGGGGAGAAGAGATTGGGCAGTGTGTGTGTTGGGAAGGAGAGATTGAGCAGTGTGTGTGTTGGGAAGGAGAGATTGGGCAGTGTGTGTGGGCTGGGGAGAAGAGATTGGGCAGTGTGTGTGTTGGGGAGGAGAGATTGGGCAGTGTGTGGGCTGGGGAGAAGAGATTGGGCAGTGTGTGGGCTGGGGAGAAGAGATTGGGCAGTGTGTGTGTGTTGGAAAGGAAGGAGAGATTGAGCAGTGTGTGTGTTGGGAAGGAGAGATTGAGCAGTGTGTATGTTGGGAAGGAGAGATTGGGCAGTGTGTGTGTTGGGAAGGAGAGATTGGGCAGTGTGTGTGTTGGAAAGGAGATATTCGGCAGTGTGTGGGCTGGGGAGAAGAGATGGGGCAGTGTGTGTGTGTTGGGAAGAGAGATTGGGCAGTGTGTGTGACAGGGATAAAGAGAGAGTGGGGCAATGTGTGGGCTGGGGAGAAGAAATGGGGCAGATTGTGTGGCAGGAAGGAGAGGTGGGGGGAAAGTGCTGGGGAGGCGTTGAGCCCAATGTGCGTACTTTGTCTTTTTTTGGGTGGATTGGGGAGATAGAAAGGAGCAATTTCTTGGAGCCCCAGCAGTGCAAAGCTGAGAGATGTCCCGGCCACTGGCAGGGCCCTTTCCTTAGCTCCTGCCCCAGTGTGCCTTAGCACTGGCTCTGTGCGCGCTGGCGGGAGTAGGATACAAGGGGACGGGGCCGGGCGAGAAGGGAGATGATGGTAATACATTATGTAAATGGCTCTTGCACTCGGCGGGTGCCCTGGCGTCTTAGACTTTCACTTCCTGTGTTTTAATCTTTTGATAATCATTCTGTAAACTGCACGGCCCTGCTCATCCGTTGGGCTTCTGCTGTGTTTCAGAGGGCAGGCCAAACTGCTTCAGAGATCATGGAGCAGATCTTCTGGTCGGGCTCAGGCACAGGATCTAGAAAGGCGCCGTTCTCTGGCAGTCAGGTTAGAGCCTCTCGCATGATCTGGGCTCTTCCTCGCATGCCCGCGTTACTGCTTGGGTGCCTGCTGCCGCACATGCCCGTTTTGCCATTAAGATGGCTGGGGTGCACGGAAACCGCCACGGCTTTGGCCCCGAATCGGCCGTAAGGAGCACGGCAAACGCGGGAGTGCACGCCGCGCCAATGTACCAAAAGCGCTCGCACTGCACTGATAACACCAAAAAGGCAGCAATTGACCCCCGGCGCGTACACTGCAGCGATGACACCGAATGGCACGGATTTACTGGAGGAGTGCACGCTGCACCACTTAAGACAAAAAGGCACCACCAGTTCAATTCTCCTTGAGTGTCGGTGGAGAGAATTTAATTCCTCGGCTTTTCGGAACCCGTAATCGGTTTTTATGTTTTCAATCCAGCTAAGATTGGGCTCTTTCACTGTCCAGGACCCATCTTGGAAAGCAACTTAAAGCTATTCTCAGATCCTTCTGACAGGCTCCCCATTCACCACTTGGGGAATCTCACAACCCTCTCAATTTTGCTATATTTTTTTCTGTAAAATTCAGTCCTTTAGCATGTTCAGTTCATCTTTATTCCCCCCTCCCCGAGGGTAATTTTAACTTATCCAGGACATCAGTAGGGAGGGATTGTGATCGATGTTCTTCTCCATCAGGCAGTACCGTCCATACAGTCACTTGACCTGAGTGGTTTCTCTTCCAGAATATTGAATTCCCACTAAGGGATCCGGGAAACAGTCCATCTGATTTAGGGGAGCCGGTGGGCAAGTTTGGATGGCGTTAGAAAGCGAGGAGCCGCTGAGCTTGCCGTCTGCCCCCCTGCTGCGTCACGGGCAGCCGGAATGCCAGCTCTTGCCGGCGTCTCTGCCAGCTTTCTGTCACGCAGCTGACATCGCACAAAGTGGCTCACAGCGGCGCCGTCGAACTTGGCCGAGGAAGAACTGCAAATCAGGCACCCAGCTGATGCCTTGGACCACGATGGTTCAGAGCGAAGCAGCTGCCCCAGTTCAGTCGGATACCGTGGATTTCGGTTTTAATAGGATTTTTTTTCAGCATCGTTGTTGGTCCGATTTTTTTTTTCCTTAGTGCGGGTTCTGTGCGGGGAGGGGAAGGGGTTCACCACTCACTGGCGTGGGGGCCCCTGGATTTGGTTCTAACTTCTAAGTGCTCACTTTTCCATGACTGTGCTCAGAGCGAATTACACATTCAGGAACACCAGTTCCCCGCCCCAGAGGGCTCATGATCCGAGTGTACCTGTGACAATGAAGGGTGAAGGGACTTGGCCTACGCCTGGGGTTCCACGCACGCAGCCCCCTGCGCGGGCAGCGGCACGCACGTGAACCCTGGATTCACCAGCCGGGCCTGGTTTTACCCTGTGTTTCTTGGGGCAATCAGAGCTACAGGTCCCAAGCATCAGTAGGTGTGACTGGATCGCCTTGTCTGAAATATATGGAGCCTTATGAGTCTCCTCGGCTTGCACTTTCAGCCAAACAAATTCACGGTTTTGAAAATTGACTTTTATTGCAAAAATGTTTTAAAAGCTGAACTTCTAAAGGAAGTCACTGCCTTGCACCCTGTTTTTTTTGTATTTTTTTTTTCAGGAAAGAGAACCCTATAGCTTGAGATATAGTGAAGGCCTGTAGCTGGCTCTGTGTATCTTGCGCTGCGTAGTGAAGGAGCCGCACGGAGTGGTAAACAGATCCAGGGCACAGGCATAGGGGAACACTCACATCCCGCCTGTCTGCTTCTCCTCAAATCCCCAGAAAGGAGCTGGAGACAGGAAATTCTTTCTTACTTGTTCTAACTTGAAAAAGAAAGACCTTCGGGCTGCAGAAAAGAGCTGCAATGCAGGTGAAACTACTGTCACGGAAACTCAACAAAAACCAGCGCTGGATTAGCAGAGGGTGCTGCCCGGCAGGAGTGAGGTGCACTGGCAGAGTTGGGGGGGGGAGGTTTGAGCAGGTATCAGTGGTAGAATCAGAGGGGATGCTGCAGGCAGGAGTGAGGTGTGCTGGCAGAGCTGTGCATGGGGGTCTCAGTACTGGAATAACAGGAATGAGGTACATTGGCAGAGCTGAGTGTACGGGTCTCAGTACTGGAATATCAGGGGGTGCTGCAGGGCAGGAGTGAGGTGCATTGGCAGAGCTATGTGTGGGGGTCTCAGTACTGGAATATCAGGGGGTGCTGCAGGGCAGGAGTGAGGTGCATTGCCAGAGCTGTGTGTGGGGGTCTCAGTACTAGAATATCAGGGGGTGCTGCAGGGCAGGAGTGAGGTGCATTGGCAGAGCTGTGTGTGGGGTCTCAGTACTGGAATATCAGGGGGTGCTGCAGGGCAGGAGTGAGGTGCATTGGCAGAGCTGTGTGCAGTACTGGAATAGCAGGGGGTGCTGCAGGGCAGGAGGGAGGTGCATTGGCAGAGCTGTGTGTGGGGGTCTCAGTACTGGAATAGCAGGGGGTGCTGCAGGGCAGGAGTGAGGTGCATTGGCAGAGCTGTGTTGTGGGGTCTCAGTACTGGAATAGCAGGGGGTGCTGCAGGGCAGGAGTGAGGTGCATTGGCAGAGCTGTGTGTGTGGGGTCTCAGTACTGGAATATCAGGGGGTGCTGCAGGGCAGGAGTGAGGTGCATTGGCAGAGCTGTGTGCAGTACTGGAATAGCAGGGGGTGCTGCAGAACAGGAGTGAGGTGCATTGGCAGAGCTGTGTGTGAGGGTCTACAGTACTGGAATAGCAGGAGGTGGCTGCAGGGCAGAATGAGGTGCATTGGCAGAGCTTGTGGGGGGGGGTCTCAGTACTGAAGTAACCGGAGCCGCTTCATGTTTTGGGTGATTGCCTATCCCAAGTCTACCCGCATTGTTAGTTTCTTCCTCCTCAGGCGCTAAGTAAAAATATTTGCCCTTCGAGCTTTTCCCCAAGATGCTACTTGACACAGCAAACCAGAAGAAGCCCTGCCCGCCCCGTGCAAGCTGCCGGCTCGCACGAGCCGACACAAATGGCCTCTTCCCAGGCAGTTGGGGGGGGGGGGGTTTCCTTGTTTTTTTCCCTTTTTGATCCAAGCAGTTTCCTCCTGCTCCTTTAGCTTTCCAGATCAGCCAAGTCCTGGCCTCTAACGAACTTTCATCC